>NC_092804.1:104694746-104752246 GCF_040954645.1 Diabrotica undecimpunctata | reverse complement strand
AAGACTAAAGTGGTATGGACATCTAAGAAGAACTAGCGACAGCAGATGAATAAAGAGAATAACCGAATGGAGCCCCATAGGAAGGAGGAAAAGAGGACGACCCCGAAAATCCTGGAGAAACGAAGTAGACGACGCCGTAAGTAAGAGAGGCCTAAACGATGGAGAATGGGACACCAGAGAGAGATGGAAACGGTTGAGCGAGAAAAGGCAGTGAATACTGTAGACTCCCTGAATATATATATATATTATATATATATATATATATATATATATATATATATATATATATATATATGTATATAAATATATGTATATATATATATATATATATATATATATATATATATATATATATATATATATATATTCTTGATGGCCTGAAGATGCTGTAGCACTTTGTAAACAGCGAAACCGGTAGCGCATTCTCTTTTGTCAACTTATAAACTTTAATAAAACCTATTACATATTGTGAGTACAAAAGTTTTTCCCTAACATTCATGAATATGTGCTCACAAAAGCAACCTTTTCATTATCTTTTATTATTTGCGTCATTAATAACACTATTTTACGTTTTTTGTAAGAAAAATTCACCTTTTTAATATAAAAATAATCAGGCAGTAATTTAAAAAATAATTGAGTAATTTTTTCAGAAACCTTATGCCGAGTACTTTGGTATAAAAATATTTTTTAATCAGAACTCTGAACCCAGAATAATGAATAACAAAATATTTTCATCAAAAAATCGAAGTCACAGTTTTACGTTAAAAGCAATGTTATTTTTTGGTTTTCATGGAACATTATAAAACGATTATTCTACACATAATTCAAACTTCGTGCAATCTGAGGTATGTGGAATAATTTCACACTGCAATACTGGGCCAGCAACTAAAATATGTTCCGGAGTGTGACGTAGGGATTTCAGAATACATTTAGTGAATTCCACAGTCCTTCAGGCTATTTAAAACTTAAATTTTAGTATGGTACAATCCTTACCGTTATTTAAAATAAAAAAAACTAACAACAAACAACACGATGATTTTTGTATTATAATGAAAAAATGAAAAGCGCGACATATATATATATATATATATATATATATATATATATATATATATATATATATATATCTATATATATATATATATATATATATATATATATATATGTATATATATATATATATATATATATATATATATATATATATATATATATATATTTGTTTCGCATGGGGGTTAGCGTGGGATTTGACGTGGGCATTGGCGCAGGGGTTGGCGCGATCATTTCTGAAGTATGATTTTGATTGAAAGGTGAAGCGGGCAATATTTTCTTTATGAGGTCTCCAAGTCGAAGGTAACTGTATGCCGTCATGTCTTTATTGAGACAATTTGGCCTTTTTTCAATTTCTAACAAACCAGTTCTTAATAATCCAAGAATCTATCTGGAGAAAACGACAAAAGCCATTATTAATAAAATTGTATAAGGTACAATTTTAAATTTTTGCGTTTCTGTCATCTCTCCTCACCTATTGAATTTGTTGATACCATGTCTGCGCCGTTTTCGCTTTCAACACTTGTTAGATTACGTTAACAGCAGCGTCTGGCAATAAATATAAGATTAAATTTTCAATGTTATACGTTGTGTACTTAGCGCCATCAAAACAGTAAATAATAATTGTTCAATGATGTTTTAACAATGTTACTACTTGTTTTACACGTAGCCAATACAAGTTTTATGTTTTTACTACATTGGCTTTTAATTTAACACTATAAAATATACCATGTGCTTAGTTTGACCATTTTTTAATGCTTGTGTTTTAAAGTGTAACATTTAAGGCTATACATACTTCTATTACAATTACATATGATTAAATCTGTTGTAAAGCTTCTGAACTATCGAGATAGACTTTACTCTAGACGCAATTCGAAAATGTTAAAAAATAACTGGTCGCGGACATCCAAATAAAAAAATGGATAATGACGATTACAGCGCAGATTAGACAGCGACAAGCAAAAGAATCGAAAGGAACGAAGAAAAAGTATTTGGAAAAAACAAAAAAAAACATAGGAAAAAACATACAGATTTTAGGATGACGTATTGGATCTGCTCTTAAGAGATAAGGTAAGTTAAAACAGAAATAAAACAATAAAAAAAAATAGAAAATGAAATGAAAAAAATAATACTGGAATAATTCCTAGAATATCAGAGGATCATGCTTATGTAAAGATAATATGGCTCTAAAACATAATATTGCAAAGCTTAAAAAAGAAAACGAGAGAATCCTCGGTAAACTAGAAAATATGACTGACAAAAAACTAGTTACTAAAAATAAATATAAATTAAAAAGTATTGATGGTGTATATAAATAAAGATGGCTAATGATAAATCATCATCATCAATGGTGCCATAGCGCTATAAAAGAGCCTCGACCTTCCCAAGTCTATTCCGCCCGTCAGTTCTATCCATTGCCAACTGTTGCCAGTTTGCTACGCCTATTTGTCTACCATCCTCATTTACACCATCCCTCCATCTGAGTTTTGGCCTACCCCTACTTCTACTTCCCACAGGTTGTGACATAAGGATTCTTCTAGGAGGGTTGTTCTGCTGTGGTCTTGCCAGATGTCCTGCCCATCTTAGTCTTCCTATTTTTCTAAAGGATACTACGTCTTTACCACCAAATATATGTTTATATCTGTGATATATCTCGTAGTTGTACCTGCTTCTCCAAACACCATTTTCACAGATGCCACCGAATATTCTTCTTATGATTCTTCGTTCAAATATAAGCAGGAGATTTTCATCTTCCTTGGAAATGGTCCATGTCTCCGACCCATATGTCAACACTGGTTGTATAAGGGTTTTGTATATAGTTATTTTTGTTTTTTGCTTAAGTTTCTGCTTCTCATATATTTACTCACTCCAAAATAGCATTTGTTTGCTAGGATTATTCTTCGCTTGATTTCTTCCGTCATGACGTTCTCCTTGGTGATCAGGGACTCTAAGTATGTGAATTTGTCCACCACTTCAAAGGTAGAGTTATCAACCGTGAATTGTTGGCCGATGTTTCTGGCTCTATTGTTGGATGTTGATGCCATTATCTTAGTTTTCCCCTCATTTACTTGCAGGCCCATATTTTTTTAAGCATTTTGACAAGGTGGTATACATTTCTTCTAGCTTGTGTGTTGTGCGTGCAACTAGGTCAACATCATCGGCATAATCCAAAATTCGGGATGATTTATTAGAAATGTTTCCTCTGTTGCCTATGTGGGTATGCCTGACTTCCTTTTCCAGAGCTATGTTGAAAAGGAGACACGCCAGCGCATCTCCCTCTCGCAGCCCAACATGCGTTTCAAATGCCTGTGATTGGTCGCCCTGTATTTCGACTTTGCAAACAACTTTACGCATTGTAGCCTTAACCAATCTTATCAGTTTATCGGGGATGTGGAATTCATCCATGGCTTCCTATAATTTATTTCTTAGCACACTGTCATAGGCCGATTTAAAATCTATGAAAAGATAGTATGTGTTGATATTGAATTCATTGTTTTTTTCCAGTATTTGCCTTAGCACAAAGATCTGGTCTGTTGTTGATCGACCAGGCTAATGATCAATAATGATAAATATTATTAAATAATAATAAATAATGATATATTATAATATATAAATAATAATGTCTCTGAATCTTTATAAATAATGATTTAACCAAAGAAGAACAGGAAACACAAAGGAATTTAAGACAAACAGCAACAAATGAGACAAAAAAGAAAATGTGCCCATAAATACTTAAGTTCTGCTAATGACACAGTTGTAATTGCAGGCAGTCCTAAAGGCCTACAGTCCTTACTTGAAAATATATCAGTTAAAGCGGATCTATTGGGCCGAAAATTCAATACCGCAAAAACGAAGATAATAGTAGTAAACCAAAAATCAAATCAACTAATGCATATAAACATATACCGTACAGAGATAGCCCAAGCGTCTAAGTTTAAATACGTGAGCAGCTGGGTCAATGAAGATTTGAATTCTGATCCGAGACAGTGCCTGAAATGCGAGCCCGAATTGAAATGATCAGGTCAAATTTTTTAAAAGGCGAAGACTCTTATTGCGATAGGTCACTCAATCTGCAATTACAATACAATTTTGTAAAGTGATGTATATTTCACACTAATATATGGGGTTGAAGCGTGAACACTTAAAGTTGCCAGTTTGAATAGACTTTGAAATAGCATTTAAAATCTGGGTATATAGACGAATCTTACGAATATCTTGGATTTGTGGCGACCGTAGTTCAGCGGCTGTATTACTGGTTTAAGAAACTAGAAGACAGGGTTCTATTATTGGCACTGAGTCCAAAAAATTTTTTAATATCTAATTTAACTGCTCGCGTGACCTGCAAACCGAAACACTAGACCTTGCAACCGTATAACCTTCTGGCTTAAAAGTTTTCACGAACTTTTACCTTGCATTTCCCAGATCACCAACTTGGAAGTTGTCCACCGAATGAGCAGAGAACTTGAGCTCATTGAAATCATAAAAAGGGGAAAACTTCATATCTCAGACATGTAATGGGAAACAACAGCTACGATTTTCAACACCTCTGCAAAATCGGGGGCGATCGTAGACCAGGACGAAGACAGTGCTCCTAGCTTAAAAACATATGAGATGAGACAGGTTTATATTTGACCGATTTATTGAGCAAGACCCAAAACAGAATCGATTTTAATAAAATTCTTGACCAAAGTCGATAGGAGAAGGCACTTGAAGAAGATAGAAATAAAAATTTTAGGCAATGTAATATAGTATGATCATTGGGATGGCCGTGGTCTACGAGAATATGCACAAAAACGGACATTCATTTTGAGGATAGTTTATAAGTTCTTTTAGGATAACTTTTTTCTTTTGGTATAAATTTGAAACTTCCTTTATCAAATAAGGGAGTCAAAATACCGGTGAATATTTAATAAAAATGTATAGTTTTTCCCTAGAAACTTAATTAAAGGGTAAAAAATTGTGTACCTCATATTTTATTTAAACTTGCTCCAAGCTGCTGGTGAATAATATAGTATTTGTCTTGCCAGTTTTTTTGTATTTAATCTAGGAAATGAGAAAAGGTCGAGTAAGTATTGAATTCACTCAAGCATTAATTTTTTAGGTTCATGTAATCGGCAAAAGTAAAGCAAATAAACATACTTGCACAATTTATATACAGAGTATTTTATGTAGATTACTCTACTTATTTCTGATAATATTTATATTTGAAAATAGATAGGTACCCTCTCATAACTGCAACTAATTTACAGGTCCAAAATACGTATTATATTGTCCAAATACTTATTATCGCATTTTTTAATTTTTTGTAAAATTTTGAATATATTTTTTATAATGTACAATATTACAAGTATCAGGAAGCTCAGGAGATGTAGTGTACCAGCTTTTATTATCAAAGTAATTTTATCCATGTAAACTACTACCTACCTCCGATGTCAACTACGATAAGAGCAATATAAAGTTTTCTTTAAAGTCAAGTTTTATCGCCTTTGCCGTGTTTGATAGTGGTTAACGACTAATAACTAAACAGAGAAGAGTGTTGCTCTAGTGTATCCAGATAATCATATATTAGCTAACGGTAAGCTTATGATTGTTGCATTTAGCTTTTCCTTATATGACCTGTTTAGAACCTGCGTTTTGTTTCGTATGGCAATTCCAACTTTAAATATTGCCACATGGAATAATTTTACCGACAACAGTCCAAACCATTCTCGTAGGTTGCACATCCAGGAATATCTACCGTTTTCTAAAATTCTTTGTCTTATTACACTTTTCATTATAAAGAGTAGTACCTCATATTTTGGATTACGGCAAATGTACCCCAGAAACTTTAGTTCGTTTTCTTGAAAATAAATATATCAGAGGTAATATATCAAAGGTATTAGAGAAAAACCTAACATTAATGCCTTATTATTAATATTAATAATGCTTTTATTTGTTTATTGCGTTACTAATGCTTAAGGTATCTGTAACCGTTGATTTTGGGATATTCAATCAACGCTGTAACCTATTAAGGTACTACCTGGTATTTGACAAAAGGACTTTCATTAAATCCTAATAATGATACTTGTTTTATTCACTTATTATTCTTCGCATTCTTCTTCAAATACGATGTCTATTACAGAGGTTCTTCCAAATTCTTCTTTTTTTCAATACTCTTAACACTTTAATGTTCCTAACGTGATCTATCATGTGATCTTCAGAATCGTCCTCTAATCCAAATCTTATTGTCTCTTAATTCAACGTCCAACATTCAACTCTATGATATAGGACACTTAGTCAATCTTACTTTTAGGTGTCATTTCAAATATATGTTTATTTGGCATTTAGTTTGGCAGTGTACTGGATATTTTCTCTGATTATTGTTCTCAGGTAGATGTACCTTTTTTATTTTTCCTTATTATTTGTATGAACTTTGTATGAAACTGTCATTGACAGAATAGAAAGAAGGGGTATAAAATGGTTTGGACACTATTGCAATTGCAATAGGTGTCCAAATAAATAAATAGGCGTAATACTTCGAATGCGATAAAATAAGAAAAAAAGTTAAAACCGATACACCTACAAAAACTGCCGCAGAATAGAAATTTAATTGAAAACATGAAATTGTAAAGAGAATAGTAAAAACAGCAATTTGTTAAATAATATAAAGCTTCCCGCTAGTGTAATTTACCGCCTACTGAACCCTTTTTTTGCAACACTCAGAGCCCAAAAGCCTTTTGCAATGGTAAATGTGGTAAATGTGCATCTGCATGGATTACATTGTACCAATGTTTTAGAAGTCTAGTATTAACTTGAAGACTACAGCAAAGTATGATCTAATTGCACCCGTGATTCCTGCTGTTATCTTTCCTAATTAGTATATAAATAAATTACGAGATTTATGGTATTATTCATTATCACTTATCCGTTTATGCTGTTTATCATCATCATTCGCCAGTCAACCATTTTTGTGTCTTAGCCTGTCCAGGATTCTTCTTCATTCTGATCTATTGTGTGCTTTGTCTCTCCAGTTTTGTATTCTTAAGCTTATATCATTTTCTACCTGTTCTATGTATCTAAGCTTCGGACTTTCTCTTGTTCTTTTACCTACTTGCACTTGCTTAAATATTTTGTTTGGTGTTTCACCTTCTTTCGTTCTTTCCACATGACCCAACGTGGCCGTTACCTGTTATTGAATGTTATTATACCAATATAACAACTATTTTGATTGATTTTCTTCTCATAGCCAATTCCGTCAACTTGTCTACTACTAACTCCATTGTTTAACTATTACTCACTTCCTAGATTAAGATTTCTTTGTTTTCAACAATAAATATTACAGACAACCTGCTGGCTTAGTCATTGGTAGCTGTCTCTCTCCGTTACTAGCTGACGTATTTATGGATCATTTAAATACCACACTGGTTTTGCTTCGTTGATGACAGTCTAGCCTTTATTTCAGGTAACTCTAACTCAGCTAAACTATTACTCTCTAAAGTTAACCAAATCCACCCCAACATCAAGTTTACCATAGAACTAGAATTATCCCAATTAATTAACTTTCTTGATTCCATAATTACCAGATTAAATAACCACTTTAACTTCTATATCTATAGGACACCCACACAGACTGATCATAAAATACTCTTCTCTTCAATGTTACATTCATTGCCTTGAGACCATTCCACTATCTCAGTCTGACTATGACAAAGAATGTATTCATCATCATCAACCTGTATGCGTCCACTGCTGAATATAGGTCCCCCTCAGCTCTTTCCATCTGTCTCTGTCTTGTGCGGCTTGCATCCAGTCCATCTAGTTGGTAGGCGTCCTTTGCTCCGTATTGCTTCTTGTCTTGGTCTCCACTCCAAAATACGTTTTGTCCATCTACTGTCTGATAATCTGGTGACGTGTCCTGCCCAATTCCATTTTAACGACGCGATTTTTTTCGATAGCGTCTGTTGTTTTTGTTCTACGACGTATTTCTTCGTTTGAGATTCAGTCGCTCTGAGTCACGCGAATCGTATTAACTACCTTTCTTGTGAGTGTTAATATTTTCGCTCTATAAGTGAATACAGGTAACACACATCGGTCAAAGAATTTTCTTTTGAGGCATATGGGTATATCCGATTTAAATACATAGTTTAATTTACCAAACGCTGCCCAGGTTGCTGGACGTACTTATACGATGTAGTCTGCACAATATCCCTTCCATTAACAGCAATATTTCGATTTAGCACCAGATTAGTCATTATTTGTGTCTGGTTCATATTAATCTTTAGTCCGACCTCCAAGGAAGCGTGATATAATTTTTCAAACATTATTATTGCATCATCCATACGATCGGCTATAAGAACGATGCCACCTACAAATCTCAAATGACTGAGCTTCTCTCCACTTATGTTGATACCATGCTCGTTCAGATTTGCCTTCTTACAAGTATGTTCTAAAAGCATCGTGAATAGTTTTGGAGAGTTATGTGGGCATTGCCGTACTCCTCGCTATATACAGAATTTATTTGTTTCTTGCTCAGATGAGGCATTTTCGTAGATATATTTGATTATATTAATGTAATTCTGTTAATGCATTTAACATTTTCCGATGACTTATGGTATCAAATGCTTTCTCGTAGTCGACAAATATCAGTGCCAATGGTTTGTTCTATTCTGCAGACTTCTCTATTAGGTTCTTTATCACCAGTAAGTGATCGTCAGTGCTGTATCCCGATCTAAATCCAGCTTGTTCTCTGAACTGATAGAAGTCTAATTTAGCGTCCAGTCTTTTTTTGATAATTTTTGTGAAAAAAGTTAATACCCTTTAACAAACAGCAGTTATCACGATCACAACATTATCAAAAACTCATCTATAAAAGGCTCTTAAATGCTTACAAGAGACTACGTTCCCCAAAGACCTCACACCTAAACCTAATTATGTTTCCTACCATATCCACATTTTATTTCAAGTACCCAATAATTTTGACCAGTATTTGTATAGTTATAAAGACCTCATCAATTACATGTATTAGTGTATACAAACTAAAATGTTCATATTGTGATATATAGAAAGAACCTGTAGTTCACCGTCTTCAAACTCTCTAGGGCACACAAAAATAGAAAACACTTTCACTTTCTCTCAAAATTTGAGAAAACCTAACCATACTCTCAATATCCGAGACGACGTATCTCTGATTCACAATATACCCAAAAAAACTTTATAAAACTGGACTTATATAAAGATCTGGAAAATATTAAAGAAAAGCATAGAAGTCCAAACTGTCTTAATCGCCATGTCTCGTTCCATCGTGACTTTCTCCCTCTCTATCGCCAACTAAATCCGTGAGTCATATCCTCTACAACCTCTCTTACATCCATCTCCCACTAATCATTTTTCTTTTGTTATTTACACATCCTTTTATTTTTCTCAGTCTCCATCAAGCCAAGCTTTCTAAATGTTTTTAATATTTAACTGTCCACATATTATACTATTATTGTCAATCACCCGTCTAGCTCTTTTTCTGTAATTTTAAAATTCGCCTCTGACTTTCGCCTGATATTTTTCACTCACTAATCCTTCTTAAGCATATTTGGATTGGATAATTATATTCCCTTATACAAACTGTTCATAACGACACAATCAAATTAAAACCGTTATTTCTATATACCCCCTTCTTTCACACGATAAAATACTTCCAGGATTTATTTAAAGTTAAATCACACAGCTAAATTTATATTTATGGTATACAATACAACAGTAACATCTACACCACTTTTAACATAACTGATATAACTAAAATCAACCCTTTTTATACTAAAATTTTTTCTTCTTTATCTCTACATGTTTTTCTTAGGTTATGTCAAATACAGTCACCCTTTACCCATCAATTTTATTGGTTTTCCATATTTTTGAAAACATACATTACTAATTAATCAACTCTTTCCATGCACCCAACATTCATAAACTTAGAGCTTAAACACTGTATAATTCTTAGGTAAAATGTTTACCAAATGTTGTTTTTTAACGTTTAGGGCCCTGTTACTACTCAAAACCTCTCCTCCTATAATTATATAATCATTACTCACTATTTTAGCTAAATAGTGCCATGCTTCATTTTTTAACTATTATATATCGTAGTATCAACACAGGTCACATAATACCGTATTCCTATAACTGCAACCTCAAACACTACAGTACACAACTCTAATCATACCCTCACCTTTAATAAATAATAATTTTTCCAAAATTCATCTACAACAAAATTATAATTCATATGCTATATATTACACCATTTACTCTGTTAGTTTTCTATATATAATACATCCTTACATACATCAATTAACATCTCTATCTACAATAATAAATGTTTTAACTCTTCACCCTTGAATTAGATATATGTGTAGATAGTTGCCTACCGACAATCAAAACTTTTATCCAACTTTAATCCTCCTTCAATAATACCTTTTTTACATTTCTTTCAACAAATTTTGAGCTTAAATCCCACTTTAAATTCCAACATATTGATGGTTACAATAGTTATAATTTATTATTTTAACACATGTAATTATACACAATGTTGGCAATAGTCACATTTAGACACATACCTTTAATTAAAGTGACTGTCTTGTTCAGACTTTCGTCCTAATATGTCATTTTAATCAGTTGGTGTCAAGAAGTCCTCACAGACATTTTGTCTAAGAGCTAGCAACCCCAGGGAATTCCTACGTTACCATGTAACTAATTTGGTTTATAACTTAAACATTTCGGTCTTTTAACATCAAAAATGTCATTTAAAATAAATTCAACTACATTTAAAGGGTTTTTCCCATGTATTTAGTGGCTTAAAAATTGTAAATCCAGTAAGTATTAAACCACATTTTTGTTATAAGCTTGGTCAAAATTTTAACTTTCACGTTTGCTTTAACTATAGTAGTAATACTTACTTTAGGATAGCACTGATAATGGAATAGTTATTTCAAAAATTTTTTGTGGTGTAGCCCGATAGGGTTTTTTATTAATACACTTTTTATAAAGGATTTTTTTAATTTTTTTAATTCGTAGTGTACAGTCAACTAAAAGAATTCAGTTTCCTTGTTGAGTTATTATATCCGAATTCTGGTATATTTTGTATAGTTCAAAGTTGTACCTTCTTCACCAAGTTCCATTTTCTTTTCTACCTTTATTATATTTGTCGCAAGATTTTTCTTTCAAATTTGGTTATGGTAATCTTTCCTCACTTTTAGAGATTTTCCCGCTTTCTGAACCGTATGTTAGTATCGGTCTTTTAAAGGTTTTGTATAATTGGCATTTCGTTTATTCTTGCGATATTATCTGATCCTAGTTATCCGCCTCTTCATTTCCTCTGCAACTTTTTAATCAGACGTAACTAGTGATCCTAAGTACGTAAAGTTTTTCACACCTTCAATGTTGTACTATCGTATTGTTATATATTATAGCTTCCTTATTTCTACGTTTGTACTTGCATGCATATATTTTATTTTGGCCTGATTGATTTTAAGGCCATTTAGTCAAGCTTGTTCTATTTGATGTTTCTATCATTTCTTTTCTTGACCTTGCGATTATAACAATATCATCTGCAAACGCTAATATTTACATACTTTTAATAATTATTGTTTCTCAAGTATTGAGTGTTGCCTCTCATATTATTTTTTCGAGCACAATATTGAAAAAGATGCAAGATAGAGCGTCTCCCTGGCTTAGTCCCTTTTTCACATCTATTGTTTCCGTTAGACTTTTTTATTTTTTAGCTTTTAAAAACATTCCTAGAGATATTTATCGAAACAGTCTCCATATAGAAAATCTATAGAAAATCTCTTTGAGATAAATTGCTCTAAAACATGCAAAAATTTAAAGATTTCTTATTTAAATTTTATTTGAAATAATCTTTAGAGAAGACGTTAACACTACTAAACCCTTTCATACGTTCTGTTGGAACTCAGATTTAAAACAAAATCATCCAATCGGCAACTTTAAATGTCTTTTTAAATTCTTTTTCATTATCTCATCCGAGTTTCAGCTTCGGTAATCTGTTTCTGGCCAAGTTCCACATGGTAATTTACATAGTCAAGTTCCGTCAACGAAAATGGCAGATTCAAATTTTCCTCTTAAACGAATACAATGATACAAAAGGAAATTTGGGTCAAGTGGCACATCCAAAACTTTAAATTGTATAATCCCAACTTGAAAATAAGTTACGGAAAAGATAAGAGGAGACAGGACCGGCCTGGGCAACTAATTTACTATCTAATAAATGGGAGATACATTGGATACATTTTGACGACATTTTGAAATTTTATTTTTTGAAATCTCTTGTAGTACTATAGGTGAGTACTTTGTTTTATCGCAATAAATAATTAAAATACTCAATGAGAACACAATATAATAAAAACTAGAAAAACTTGGAAAATGAAATGGAAAAAATGTTAAATAAAATTTAAAACGAAGAGGCGTTGCAGATCGTGGTCCCTAATTCTGTGAGGTAAGCACAACTGGGAGAAAGTTAAGGACGGCCTAACTTTGGGTATCAGGCGACATAGAGGTTTTACTAGTCTTCTTTCGGTGGCGTAGTTTTGCTGGAACTGACCATGCATTCTCTAACTTGTTAAGGGGCAAGCATGGAAAAGAAACAAACAAAACGTAAAGGTGAAGCAACAAAACAGCCTTAGTTATCCGAAAAATATTAAATTAGGTTAAGTACTGGACATACTTACGAAGGCAAAATAAACGAATTCTAAGTAGTTAAAAAACCCCGATAAAGTAGTTTAAATAACAAAAAAGCTCAAGCGGCGCAGATGGAAAAAGGTTGTAGTAATGTTAATTATGGTCTCGACTCCTAGAGACTAAATATCATACTCTAAAACTAATCATAAAGCCACAAACATACATGTAGGGTATACACAAGAGATATTTCAGGTCACAGCGTGAAAAGATTATTAAATTTAAATAACATTTTTGCACAATATAAGACTTACTTTAATAGAACGGCCAACAAGATTACACCAGAGATTGTTGATTTCGAACCTTCGAACAGTGAACACGTTATCGGTTTGAATCAATTATATTGTTAATTAATATTTAATATCAGTGTTTAATAGGTACAATTAATAAAATGTGAAATAATATTTGTTATGTTTGCATATGAAGTGATTAACAGTCAGCAAGTTTTTTATTCTACATATTGGAAAATTAATTATGGGGTTGCCACTTTGGTCAAAAAATCTTCTGTAGCAAGCCTATTTCCTGTAAACACCACACTTAAAACAGTAGTAATAAAACTTGCAGTGCCTTCAACTCTCTACATCTGTAATATTTATTTACCATCGAGTGCAGTATTTATTTTTGATGACATAAATAGTCTTATCAAACAAATACCATCTCCTCGTATTATAGTCGGTGATTTTAATGGTAACAATAATATATGGGGGTCAGTACGTACCAATAGTAGAGGTAAATTACTGGAAAAATTAATGTCTGAGTTACAGCTCAACTTACTTAATGATGGAACCGCTACATGTTTTAACATTCAGACGGGAGATTCATCTGCAATTGACTTAAGTTTTTGCGATCCAGTTTTGTCTCCTCAGCTCTTGTGGGAAGTCCTACCATAGACATAGAGTAGTGACCATCATCCCATCATTATCCGAAATTTTACTACAACAATCTACTCACGAGTTTCTACCCAAATGGAAAACTGAATCAGCAAACTGGACAGAATTTAAAGACTTTATCGATAAATCTATGGAAAACTTTATTGCAAAAAATAACATCAATAATACTCTAGAAGACTTCAATAATATCATTATACAGAATGCAAAACAGTTTATAGGTAAAAGAAAACCGCCAAAAAATCATACACCCGTACCATGGTGGAATCCTGACTGCAGTGAAGCGATAGATATTATTATGCATATTGTGTTATGATCCATTCTCCTCATCGTCGTGTATTACTGTTAGAAACTTTTAGAGTGTACCTTAATAAACATAATGTGCAATATAAGCAATATGTAGCATTTTTTTTTTAAAGTTCACAGAATAATTTTAATCATTTATGCTGTTGGCTATTAACGCTACACCAGGTGCGCTGATTATCGTTTCATTACCAGGCGCGCTGTTTATTTCGTACACAAGACACATTTTATTTTACCAGATTTAGCAAAACAACGACCACAATTTACAAAAATTGTTTATTTTTACATAAAATAATAACCATAAAAATGCATAAGCCGTGCTAATATAACCATGTATCTACAATGTACCATTTTCTCTCACTTTCTTCTGATTGCGCTACTGATCATTGTTCTGACATTTTTCGCAGGTGATTGTAGTTACTCAATGCATTTTGCATACAAATATTTTACATAGTCCACATCTAACTGTTGTGCTAGTATTCTTTGAGTCTGGACATATTGCACAACATCCACGTTTTCTGCAGCTTTGCAGTTCTGTTCTAGTGGGTTCTTGACATAATTTATATTTCATTAGAAAATCTTGAATACCAAACGCTGTTTCTAAAAGATGAACTTTCGTTAAAATCAAACTAAAATCATTTAGAAAAAATCAACGACATAATTTGGGATTTGTTTTATTGGCACCAAACAACACCTGCGCGGTAATACGCACCATATCCATTAGAGAAAAAAACAGAATCAATGGTCACCTTCTTGTTATTCTTCTTACAGAATATGATGCACACATTTGGTCAATAGTAGCCACACTGCGTTTTGTGGCATTATAATCTGGAATAATTTCTGGTTTTTTAGTTTCGAAGTCTACATGCATAGTGGATTAAAGTATTACCGATTAACTTTTTTTGCAACAAATAAAACCAAATTGACGTTTTCCTGAATCGAAAAAGTGACGTCCCGACTTGTTTTTCGTTTTGGGCTAACAATTAAATAGGTATTTCCCTTTTGTGTTTTCTCAGAGTGCCAGCTATTGTAGTTATTTTATTTTCCAAAAGGAAAATAGCTAAAGGATAACTGGTATACCCATTATCGCTTGTCAAGTTACGATTTGAAACTTTATATAATCAATAAGCCTACCTACAATATCACTGGGGAAGTTTGATATAGCATAAGAACTGTAATGCAGTCGTTGTCTTGGTCATTCTGTTCTTGTTCAGATTCAGAGTTGTGGTCATCATGGTATATTATTTCTTTATCGGTCTCAGATTAATCAATATATTGTATTTCACTATTTCTAAATTCTAGGTCTTTATTAACAATGGTATATAACTCATCCTCAGTTGAAAACTTCTTGATAGCCCTGCAAAAATAGAAATATATTAACATACAAATAATTTAACAATGCAACTAAATGATATTCTCATATAAACATGATATTCTCTTAGCGTAGTCGTTATATTCTTTCTCAATAATGTTAAAATATCCTGTTTAACCTAAAATTAAGTAAAACTAAAGTTACCTTAACTTTAATTTTGAATAAGAACAATTTTATAGTAAAATAATTAATGGAAAAAATAATAGCACTAGAAGGCGCGCTATGTATTATATACTCAAAACCGCCACACTCTAGTATTTCTAAGAATTCTCGTAAAATCCCGCTGCAACAACTATTACATAACTATTTTTAAAAGACTTCCAAAAAGGCATTTGATTGTATTAAGAAGTCTATATTGATCGAAGTTCTAAGAGCCATTGTCTAGGATGGCAGAGACCTTCGCATAATTGCAAATTTGTATTGGAATCAAACAACATCAGTTTAGTAGACGGTTTGGAATCACAGGCTCTTAATAATAAAAGCAGAGTACGGCAGGGAGAGAGATGCCTCTTGGCGCCGTTACTTTTTAACGTTACTCCGAAAGAATTTTTAGAAATGCATTTTCTGAAAACCAAAAAAAATATCATCAATAATTTGCTATATGCGGACAACTACACTCCTAATACTCCTAGTATCTACTCAAGAAGATCTGCAAACATAACTTGACAATATCGTTAGGACCTAAAAGAAAGCAGGTCTAGATCTAAACATATGAAAAATTAAAATACTCGTAATAAGTAAACAACAGAATAAAAAACCGTCTATATGTAAATAGTATCAAACTTGAGCAAGATGAACATTTTTTTTCCTTTACAGTTAAACTGTAACGGAAAAAGTCACTTTAAAATTAGATTCAGAATTGAATAGCCGAGCGTAGCTTGTAGAAGAGTGTCCAATGTATTATGTAACAGAGACCTAAAATTGGCATTGCGTATCCGCCTACTTCGCTGTTACGTGCTCTCTTACGTTATGGTGTCGAATCGTGAACTGTAAATAAAAGTGATCTAAATCCTCGTGAGGCTTTCGAAATGTGTTGCTATAAAAAATTTTTGGGAGTAAAATATTTGAAACTCTACAATACTAGAACGTCTTAGCAAGACTACTGAGGTTATAAAAAGCTTCAAGAAGAACTTGCAATATTGGTATGGCATTAATACAAGCATGCTATTTAAGAGGAAGTGAATACAATTAAGATAGTTATGATGGTGACCAACGTTTAAATCAATATATGCGTTAAAATTTAAAATATCAAAAAGAATGCACAAATCTAGTCTACACGATTGATGAGATCTCCTATATTAAGGGCTGCCTATTTCAAGCCGTATTGCAGATTTTGAAAAGTATTCTTCAAAACAAAGAAGAAAGACGTATACAGGAGATATTTCTGGGATCAACATACCTGCCATATATGATGATCCCGAACAACTACCACCAAGAAAGTTAGGACAGCTATAATTATAATAAATGTGTTTGTTTTATAAACAACAATAAATGAGATAAGTCATTATTAGTTTTTTATCGAATATTATTCCTTACATTTATGTTCTGGGGAGGTATCAGTTTAAAGCCACGCGTAAAGCTTTAGGGACGTGGTTTGCAGCTCATAGGGACATTACTAATATCGCCGAATCTTGCGTTATATCGTAAGTACCTTTTGCTGGACACTATTGTCAATCAATACTTCACAACGCTAATCCACACATTTTAAAGAGCAGTTGCAGAATTGCAGACTTAAAATATTTATGAAATAATATAAAAAGTAAGTAAAAGCTCTACGATAAGCACAGCAGACAATGAGCTGATAATAAATTTATTAAAAATGTGGAACCAAATGTACCATGACCAAATTAAATGATTAAGTATGCCAATGAGGTTTCAGGACATTGTTAGGGCTAGAAGAGGCAACTAGTTAGCAGTTGCAACAGTTGCAGTTAGCACTTGTTATTAGATAGAACTGTTTATTTTTTTTTGTTAATTAAATTTTTTATAAAAATTTATGTTAAGAACAGTATATAAAAAATTCATTTTAAAATTCCTTTAGGATTGCTTAGAAGTTTAGGAACGTAAGAGTTTCTTATCTCTTTTACTAGAAAATGTTTATATATATATATATATATATATATATATATATATATATATATATGTATATATATATATGTATATATATATATATATATATATATATATATATATATATATTTATACTTACATGAGTATGATATTGTTTAAAATAATATTATTTCGGCTCTGACGAGATTTAAATCAAATGAATCCTCTATCATCTATTTCCTTTATACCGCAAAATTAATTTAACAAATTTTCAGATAAAAGTTCTCTCCCGAAACAAATGTTTTACATCAATTTATTTCAAGTTTGTGAGGCGTCCCCAAACTGCTCCAAAGAGGTTCTAAGAAGAATCGTCGCCGTCTCATAACAATGCAAATTTTTTACAACTTTTTGATGGATTCCTTTGCTAGTTTTAAACTTCTGGAAACGGAAAAAGAGTGATTTTTAAAGAGCACTAAAATGAGTGACGAAATTAGGTATGTCATTGTAAGTGAATTATTATATACTTAAAAATAACTTGGAGTATATTTGTTACCTCTATCATTTTGAAATAACGCAAATATTTATATAAATTTTGTGTGTGCTTAAATTAATATAGAGACATGAAAAACTATATGGTACACATATATAATATATACATATATATATCTATATATACATATATATATATATATATATATATATATATATATATATATATATATATCTATATATATATATATCTATATATATATATATATCTATATATATATATATATATATATATATATATATATATATATATATATATATATATATATATATACAGGGTGATCCTTAAGTAATTGTACAAAAAGAAACAGAAGATTCTACACTTTACAATATTACGATTTAAGCCAAGTAGCTTTAATAAAATGTTGATATTAAGAAAGATACAGGGTGTTAAAGTGCAAATTTAAAATTTTATTTTTCGCTATAACTTTCATGTTTGTAAACATTTATGTATAAAAATTTACAAGTGTGTACTTTAAAATATAAGAAATTATAATTTGATACACACTTTAATGTAACTGATAGAGGGCGCCACATATGCCACATATGTGGCATAAATTTACACTTAACTTTTTTTCTCTTTAAGCTACCTGTATTTGGGACAAAAAATATTAAAGTTACATTAGTTTAGCAAAAAAAATGTATACCTGTTAATAACTTCAAAACTCAACAGTTTTCGGGATAATCGCATTTTACAAATCAGCTGCATAAAAATGGACAAAAACAATAATACTTCTGAATTTTGGTATAAAATACCTTTAACTTAAGTTAACAGTTAACGTAATATTAAATAAAATAAATAAATCAGCAGGATAATTAATAATAGGAATTGACAAAACAACAGAATAATACGATTTTACATCAAATATTTTACGTTTTATGTTAAATTAAAGTCATAATCAAAACATTTTGTTTACAAACCAAATTAAGAAATAGTTAAACTAAATAACATAACTTTTTGTCAAAGTACGTGTTCGATATGTCCACCATTTTATTTAATTCATTTGTCGATATATTCCGTAAAAGATCGTCTCATATTAAATAGCATCATTGGTTCTAAAGAAACTGCTGCAGTATTTATTTCTTTCCATAGTTGGTTGCGAATATTTATGGGATTCTATAGACACGTTGTTTTAATGCGCCCCATACACCAAAATCAAGCGGATTAAATTCTGGGCTACTTGGTGGCTGTAATATATAATGGATGAATATATTCTTTTGGATACATATCAAAATCTTATGGTATATTATGGAACTACATCTTATTTGTCGCAGAGGGTAAATAATGTATTAAACTGTGATGTATCTCGTCCATTGGTTACTTGTATACACACAGAATAACCTATCCATGACATTACTTATTTATATGATTACGTTACAGTTTACGAGTAACTATAACTACATCTCGTACAAATGGACTATTATGATTTACGAATGAACTAATATTATGCTGAACTAAATTGCCTGTGCGTTTACTATATTTATAACAATATCGGTTATTAGGCTAACGATGATGTTTTTGTAAAAAAGCTGAGTCTTTAAGGTTAGATTTGTAGCAAAATTATTATGAAACAAGACACATACGTGTTATTCAATACCTGTGCACTAGTTTCTATTTGTCCTAATATAATGAATAATAAGTATTCTTTTAGATTTTTTTATGAACTAAATAATTATATCAATATCTCACCACATTGCCAAGGAATATGACTACCACGACCAATCCAACGTTCAGAAAAGTTGTATTTAAGTATGTTCTAACTGCTTTCTCTCTAGAATGTGGTAGTGTATCATTTTGCATAAATCACATGTTTTGGGACAGTATAGAAACTTAAGAAGCGATAGACAAATGAAATTGTAAACATGATGACGGCCAACATCTGAATACGGACACGGCACCTAAAGAAGAAGATGTATAACAAAGCATTTTGCTATGTTGCATTATCATCTTTGAGTTATTTTAATAAGAATAAACTGTGAATTATGCTTATCTATAGGCATTCAGTGCTTTACCGCACAAATATTAAACTAAGAATTATTATGCAGCTGACTTATAAAATGCGATTATCTCGAAAACGGTTGAATTTAGAGGTTACTAACAAGTATACTTTTTCTGTGTAAAAATAATGTATCTTTAATATTTTTTAACACAAATAGAGGTAACTTAAAGAGCAAAAAAGTTAAGCGCAAATTTATGCCACACATGTGACGTATGTGAAAAATATTTAAAAATATTTACAAACGTAAAAGTTATAGCAAAAAATAAAATTTTAAATTTTCACTTTAACACCCTGTATCTTTCTTGATATCAACATTTTATTTAAGCAAGTTGGCTTAAGTCGTAATATTTTAGAGTGCAGAATCTATGGTTTCTGTTTGTACAATTACTTAAGGACCACCCTGTATATATATATATATATATATATATATATATATATATATATATATATATATATATATATATATATATATATATATATATATATATATATATACCTGCATCAACTAACAGGAAAAGATTTTCCAGCAGATCTTTTGTTAATTGGAAATTATATCAAATTAAATTTTCTTTAGATTTTCTCTTCTTTTGTTCAGATCTTTTATTTAGGTGCTGTATATGTTTGCGTTAAGCAAGATTTGGTAAACTATTATCTCTGTATCCCCCCGATAACGTTGCGTATACCAGGCGGCTCCTCAACCTATAGTCTATGCGTCCGCATTTGGTTTTATCTATTCCCTTGAGACGAATCGCCCTTGTGATTATTTGGTAGGAGGTTTTGTCAAATGCTCCCTCTATATTGAACAAAGCACTTAATAGTCATTCTTGGTTTTTCTGTACGAGATGCCGTTTCCGTAGAGTGTCTTGCTCGATACACAGAGTTTCCCTGATATATCGGTCCCAAAAACTTTTTTTGTCCGTTTTTACCAGATTTGGGTATAAAAGCTTCTCTTATGAGCCTCCATGTTCTTAGTATGTACCTTAATCCTAAGCTAGCCTCTAGTATCGTACTTTTTTTTTTACAGAAGGCCATACGAAATTTTTTCCTAGAACCCTAACCCAATCCAGTCTGTTTATGCAATATTGTTGTGATTGACTACAGGTAAGTCTGCTCCCATCAATAGGACCTGTATACAGATTACCAATAGGGTTTCTGCGCTTAACATTGTTTTATGGAACTACAGCAGTTGATTCTAATTTCCGATATGAGCCTCATCTGCTGCTTATTTCAGTTTTTTGATGGTCAGGTCTTCTTGAGCCTGATATAGTTGGATATCCGAATAATGTTTGTAATCCACCGCCATCCTGAATAATTTTGTGACATTGCTTTATGATTTAGTCTGCTAGTTAGAGTTTCTTTGTTGTTTATCTACTATTTGTTGCTAGGAGCTTATGATATTTTTCCGATTTTTGTTACCTTTGGTTATGCCGCTACATGTGCTTTGGTTTTATGTGGTTTTGCTGTGGTCAATGTCCCAGCCGTCATTTTTGCCCTTTTCCTTATACTCTTCTGATGAGTTCCAGGGAGTGGTTTCTTTTTTGTTTATGTTTGTAAACTCAGAAAAGTTAACTATTTCAAAATTTTCATTTAAGCGATGACTTTTTGTCCTAGTCTCGCTGGCCATTTGTTCCCACGACTTAATCCCAGACGAAATATTGTCAGGCATTTCAGTAAGACGACAATCCCCTAGGCATCGTTTAAGGCAATACTGTTTACACTACATCATGCATTGCTGGATAGTGTTACACCTCGGCATGAGCAAGCGCAGCAGCTACTGAACAAATCTGACTGTTGTGATCTAATTATGATGAAGCTTTCTGTTATTTTTGCCAAATGACCATGTATACAAAAATGTATGTCTGTGTGGGTATGTGTTTTTGTGTGTGTATGTGTGTGTGTGTGTGTGTGTGTGTGTGTGTGTGTGTGTGTGTGTGTGTGTGTGTGTGAGTGTGTGTGTGACTTTTATAGAACATATACGTTTGAAATTTAATGGACTTAATGACGATAATAGCATTTGGGCTCTAATTAAAAATATAGATATAAATGCCTTTAAGCAAACAACCTATCTTTTTCGCCTTCTTTAAACATCCATAGTAATACACAAATCGTATCTTTTACAAAAACTACTTTGATGTTGATTTTGTTAAAAGTTTGACATAATATTAAATACAGAGCATATTGAATGTATGTATCTATTCAAATTATGAATAAAAGATAGTTGCAGTTAACATTATATAAATTTACTTAAAAATGTTTTTCTGGGGTAAAATAATAAGTAATAAAAAAGTATCTAATTAAATATTAATTTACTGCATACTATTACCGATTTCTAATAGTTTTTTCTTCACTAGCATCACCTCACATTATTTTGGTTTACGATCTCCATGGCCGATATAAAGTATTCTTACGTTAAACAATTTCCTTTAATTAACCGTTGTCTACGATGGTAAACAACTTCTTCAGAAGTCTTGGTATTCATGAAGCGTTATGGGACCGTGAGCCCAACCCAAAGACCGTGTGTCGCACTCTTCTATATAATTTGTACTCATAGCTCTTACCGAGACCGAAATTATAGAGGTGTTCAATAATGTATGAGTAGCGCGAGAATAGCTAGTGGAGTAATTTGAAATGAATTAAAGTTGCAATTATTTAAAAAGGAAATGTTTTTTGACTGACGTTTATTATTTAGCAGATCTGTTTTACTACTGGCTGTTATAAATTTATAAGATATACCAATTTATAATATTAAATTCACTTAGTTTTTAGTGTAAAAGATTCCAATAAAAATAAAAAGTTTTCAATAAAAGATGTAATCTACAGTAATAGTGTAGTTACAAACAATAGCAATACTATTCCTGTGAGAAAATTAAACGAAATAATCAAGTCAAGTTAAAAATGTGAAAATTCTGGGGTTTCCTAGGGAAATGTGTGTGAAAATTAAATTTTTAATTTTCTTTAAAAAAAACTTTTGTCAAAAAAAAATTCTCATTGTGCCATTTTACAAAAGGATAGAGGAGTATTGATTTAAACTCTGCCTCTGGTAGCTGCTGGGTGAATTGAGTAACTTTGTAACGATTAGTACAGGTATCAAGCCCAGATAAAGGAAAATGGTTTGCGTCAGGAAGAGCATCCGGCAGTAAAAACCTTGCTAAAATCGTGGGAAAAAGAGATGCGGAAAACAGTCTAGAGGCTAGGACATTTCCCGTAAGCGACCCGCAGTTGTGGCTTTGTCTGACCACTGCGAAAAGTATACTAGCACTACCCCTTACAGGACAAAATAAGCCAAAGAAACTAGTTATGAGAGTTGCAACTCTCAACGTCGGAAACATGACAAATAAAGGAAGAGAGCTCGCCGAGTTCATGCAGAGGAGAAGGATTTATGTACTTTGTTTGCAGGAAACTCGAAAGTCGAGAGATGATGGACATCGATGCAAGTTAATATATAGTAGTTCGAACAGTCACGGAGTGAGTACAGAAATGGAAAAGGTACTATTTTGAACAGCGAATGAAAGGAAAATTTTGTAAGGTTAACCAGAAGAACTCATAGAATATTGAGTATCCAACTGAATACAGGCAATATCAACGTGAACATCATATGTGCCTACGTACCACAGATATGGTATGAAAAACAGAAAAAGGAAGAATTTTGAAGGACCCTTGATTGCGAGATGATCGAGATTTCTGTAGACAAAAAGTGTTTCATTAGAGCGGGAATAGAAAGAAAAGGTTTGGGGATGGGAATATGAAATGATAAAGGAAATAGTGTTATTAACTTTTAAGTGTCACGAAATTTTTCCGTCAATCAAACTTTCTTAATATAGATATTGACATGTGTAGAATAATTGACCTAAAAGAGGTTACGAACTGAAAAGTGATAAAGGCTAAGTGTGTAGCTAATTAACACCGACTGGTGATAGTGGATAAAGAGATGAAGGTAAGGCGAAAAGGAAAGCAAGTAAGACAGTAGAAAGTAAAGTGGTGGAAATTAAAGGATAGAGATTTGGCAATAGTCTTTAAGAGTAGAGCGTTGGAACAGCTTGGGGAAAAAGATACGGTAAATGAGTGATGTGAAGCCAAATAGTAAAGTTTAATGCGATTTGGAGAGGAAGTGCTAGGAAAATATCATGTAATGGGCCATATAAGACAAAGAAACTAAATGGTAAAATCATTAGGTGCAATAGAAGCTTAGAGATAAGAAAGAGCCTAACAGAGGCTAAAACAGGGTATGACAGGTCTACAAGAGAGGAGGATAAGAAAATATACAAGGTGGCAAAGAGGGAAGCAGAATGTGCTGTAGCTACGGCCGAAAAAAGATTTTTGCACAGCTGTATAAAGAGTTCAAAACACTCAAGGGTATGAAAAGGTTATACAGCATTATTAAAGCAAGGGACAAGTCATTGAAGGACTTGATCCACATGCGGCAGATTAAGAGTGCGGATAGAGTAGTGTTAAGAATCGATGTTGAAATAAAGCAAAGATGCTATGAGTACTTTAGTAAGCTGTTAAATGAAGAACACCAAAGGAATACGGGATCCCAAATGATAAGGTAATACCAGGGATAGCGAGAGAAAGTGGTCCAGGCGTTAAATAGGACTAAGAACGGTAAGGCAGTAGGACCTGATGGAATACCTGTAGAAGTGCCGAAGGCTCTAGGAGAGAAGGAACAGCTGGTTGATTATCATTATTGATATTTAGATTAAATATCCGAATGTTTTGGTAAATCCTTCTATTTATATAATATAATAATAAAGAATATTTAGTTTTTATTCCATTCATGTTATTGATTAGAGTAGCATTTAATTGTTTATTGATTTTTTTTTGGGATTTTTTTAGCCAAGGAAACGATTGCATAAGATCGGGCAGGATGGTTGTGCTTAGGCTCAGGAATAGTTTCACCCCCTGGATTGTTTGCTTCTTAGATAGCTTGTAGACTGTATATTTATTTCTTCTATAAGGTAAGTTGAAGGTAACTGCAGGCTCAATCATCTCATTGGCTTACCTTCAAGGGTTGCTAAATATTGTTTGTTTAATAAAACTCACCACATTCCAAATACCATATATTGAGACTACCCGGACTACAGTACGTTCAAAGTTAGTTACTATAATAATACATGATTTATTTACAACCCTCTTTCTCAACGGTCCGCTGCTAAAGTTTTGTATTTTCTTTTGAGGTCATCCTTAACAGGGACAAACATTATGTTATGATAAACAAACAAACCACTAAAGACACGAGGCCCTTTACTAATATCTGGTTAATATTTTGATATTAAACAAAGATAAACTTTAAGTTTTTAACCATAAATCTTTTTATTTTAATAAGATGATTATTTAATTCTACAAATTCTTTTTAACTTTTATTTTAATTTTCGAAATTCTCTGTCTGTTAGATTAAACACAACACTTTCTTTTTTATGTGATGTGGCCTAGGAATTTAATGTTTTATTATCGTAAAGGCTATTAAAAAGGAAGTAGAGTCATTTGGAAATAAATTGGATTATAGTGAGCCAGATATTACTAGTGAATACACTGTCACAATAAATTAACCAAGATTCATATTATACTATTATAAAACAGAAGGTAAGGAAATAGTAAGAATGTATTATATATAATTTACGTATAGTTTATTGGATTTATATTTGAACCATATGCAAGGTTTTAGATCTAACACCAAATATCATGTTCAAAGTGTAAAAAGTTGGAATAAAACAAAGCCTTTTCAGATGTGATTAAACGGTGAAGCCAAAACTTATTATTACGTTTTTATTCATTATGTCTAGTAATATATCATGAAAGGCTCAATTTTTTAAACGTTCTCAATCAAATCCCAAATGAATTTGTTTTCACTTTTTTGGGGTTTTATCGGTCAGATTCCAAATAACATCAAATGAATTTCATTATTATTCCACATGATCCGAGAAAATTGAAGGCAGGGAGGATTCATCATATCTTTCAGTATTTGAACAGGCCTTTTCTCGGTAGCTGGTATTTAAAACGGTTTATTATATGGCCTGTGTAAGTATTGATTCTGATGCGGATGGGTTTTTTATCCCAGAAAACTCCAATTAAACGAAAAAACTTTATTTAGAAATACTCTCTTTAAAAATACGTACCCGATTTATTTTGTATATTATGAGAAATAAAAGCAAAAATCTTGTTAAATGTGTAATCTAACCAAATATACCAAAAACGATTATTTTAAGAGCTCAGTAAAAGTTTGAGATGTTAAATTTAAAAATTAACCCTTTAACAGACAAGACTGTCTTAAGACGGTCTTTGCATTTTAGCTTATAGAACTTTCACCGAATGTTTTTTGCTATCCCAGTAACGACGTCCAACTTTAAAAAAACTTACTTGTCGTTATTCTATACAACTAAGCGCATTCTGGCATCGCGATTACGGTCTTATCGTTAGTCAAGTGTTAGCATCCCATAAAGTGACAATGAAAATTATTTCTTCATAAACATTATTTTTATATCATCAAAAAACACGTTTAAATTAAAGTGATCAACTTGATCATTTTATGGTTAGTATATTATATTTCCTATTTCAGTAATATAATATGCTTCTAGTAAAAACAATTGTGAAAATAGGCTTTATAAACAAAAATGCCAAGACCGTCTTAAGACGGTATTGCCAGTTTACGTATAAAAAATATCCCCTTTAGTATGAAATTTTGTTATCTCTCTGTGCGTAGAAACACACTTATTTTCTTGTCGTTCTATTATTTTTCTTTTCTGTGATATATGCATCGTCTAAATCATTACTATAAGAACAAAATCAATTTGGAATAATTGTCTGATGAACAATTATTCGAATTTACTGATTCCGTTGAAGCTGACGGTAGCATTTATAGTTGTGACGATAGTATTGTGGATCACGACTATGTTGATAATAGTATTGAGCCTGAAAAGCTTTACAGCCTATTCGAGGTATCAGAGGCTAAATCACAAGTTATTGATGAATGCATTCAGGAAATGCTTGAAACTGAGACAACTGATGCATTTGGAAATGATATAAATTTGTCACTGGATATTAGCAAAGTTAATCAACCAGCAGCTTCTTTAACATTAGGTTTTGATGATGTAGCGACCGAATTATTTGAAGTACAAGAACCATCTACATCCACTTATACAAATGCATGTTTTAAACCAGCCAAAAGAGCTTGATCTCCATTGCCAACTCTTTAAGGTACTGTATCATTAATTCATCCTTATGAGGGCGGCTTTCTTGTAGGAGGTAAGATTATAAAGAAAATATATTTATACGTTAGGTATATTGTCTTTTTTATTACAGCTTTGAATACAATCTTAAAAAACTCAAAAGAGCTTCCCACATTGACGTGACGGAATCGATTAATGTGTTCACATGTAAATAAGGTGGCTTTTCGTGGCGATTCATCCCTTCCTTGGATAGTCAAACAGCTTCAAACACCCATGCAACAATTAGTTATTTTTTTAACGACGATTTTGTTAAACTGGTTGCTGAATAGACAAACCATTGTGCTTTGGAAAAAAATATAAATACAACATTCAGTACAACTGCAGACGAAATAAGACATTACTGTTCGGATTTGATCCAAACTGGCAACAGCGCCCTCTCGTCCTACCCCTAACCACCCTTAACCATCCTTGGTACAGACCAAAATTTGACGATACGAAAGATTGCACAGAATTCTCTCTCTTTTACGTTTAACTGTCCGAGAAGACACATCGCTCTTAAGTTTAACTGCCGCATAGTGAATCATCCGATCACGTCAACAATAACAACTGTAAGTGTTAATATTTATTACACAAGCAATGAGCAAATAAATAGTAATTATTATATTGTTTATCAACCAATTAAGGGTATAATATTGATAATTGAAATACATTTCTACTGAGCAAGAGTAGTTTAATTAAATCCACGTAACAAAAAGAACCACCGCTTAATGGAAATATACCAAGTCGAAGGCTAATCCGAAGTAATTATATCTTATAATTACTTGTACCCAGCCGAAGTATTTATTCTGCCCACTTGGACGGTGCAGAGGAACCCATCCCGTTCCAATTACATTGTTATAACGCTGTACATGTCTACATATCGCTATTCCAACATAGATAGTTATTGAGGAATGATTTTGTGCAAATTTAAAACTACGATTCAAAACAATAATTTATTAAAAAACCGCTAGAATTTGTGTTGATAAACAGATGTGCTCTACAAAAACGAAACACCATTTGTGTCAGTATATGCCAAATAAGCCGCACAAATGGGGTGTGAAATTGTTTGTTCTATGTGATTCACATGGTTCTGCCTATCGTTCCGAAATTTACAATAGTGCCGGAGATAATGTAGTCTGGCCTGGTACACTAGACCTAGGTTCAAAATCAAATGTTGTGGTTCGTTTATTACAAACGAGTTCTAATTTCCTGCATCGCATCTTGTATGTTGACAACTTCTATACTTTGGTTCCTCTTTAGGTATATTTACATGCAAGAGGAATTTTTAGTTTAGGCACAGTAAGAGGTAATTAAATTTTATGTAGTTTCTAATATTCAAAATGATACATTTTTAATTTTTTTGTTTATAGCTATTAATATACCAGCGTGTAAACTACCGACTAATAGTGAAGTAAATAAAGAAAGTAGAGGTTTTCTATAGAATACATAATCTTAAGTTATGAGATCGACGTAAGCACTGTATTATGGAAGGATAACAAATGTGTGTGCCTGGCATCGACATATGTTGGCATTGAAACTTTTATAAGAACCACTCCAAATCAACAAGAAGCGAAAGTAACTCGGTATGACAGGAAGCAAAAAAAACACATCGAAGTTGATTGTACACAAATACTCAAGTCAATACAATGCTCACATGAGTGGAGTCGATTTGATGGATGGCCTTATGGGGCATATTATGGGGAATATTATGATTCTGATATTCTATAATTTTGTTGACATGGCCGACACTAACGCATTCATACTATATAAATGTACATGTGCCGAAAAGGTACATAATTTTAGTGACTGTTGCGAAGAGGGGAGACTTCTATCTCTTCCAGAATTCCATGAAGAGATAGCGCCTGGCCCTGCTTCTTTCAAGGCAAAAGGAAATTTAGAAAGACCATTATTAGTTCAAAATGGTGAACCTGGTTTTTCTAGGTAAACTAGTTCATCTGGTATTGGAAAAAGAGTGGTTCATCAAGTTTCTGATTTACGGTTTGATGCTGCAAACCATTTTCTAGTTTGGGTAAACAGAAAAGGCAAGAAGAGGTGTAAGCTGTGTAAAAAATCTGATGATAACAATTCGTGATACGTGGTTCAAACTATCCTGTATTGTATATAAAAATTCTTGTACCGGCATGGAAGTAGTATTTTGTTTATTTCTAATTTATTACAATTCAATAGATTATCTCTCACAAATTTGTGGGTTTTTACTTGGTCTGCTAAATCAATTCTATGCATATTAATAAACACAGAAATGTAATATAGCCATAATAACTATAACTTTTTTGATCTACATCTTTATAAGACAGCACCCTAATATGGGCTTTTTATAATTTCAGCATTTAATTTACTTTGTGCCGTTTGACCTGAAGATGCTTTGCAAATTTTAGAAAGCTAAACCGGTCATTTTTTTGGTAGTAAAATTAAATTGATTGTGAGTAAGTCTAATTTATTTTTTTTGCCTATTTGAAATGGACACAACCAACACATTTATGATATTGTGATTTCAATTAAAATTTTTTTTTACATATTGCATTTCTTTTGGAAAATTATAGCTACCCTCTAAAAGTTGGAAACAAATTTCGTCTAGCTCACTCCCTCAGGTGTGCCAACGTCTTATCTTAAATGCAAACCTGAAAAAGGCAGGGACCAAAGAACTAATCATATTTATTGTACACTAAAATAATAGATATTTTAATGTAATTAAAGCAAATCCTGCCCATATCTTTACAAATATTTTTAAATTTATTGTTATGACTTTATGCAGTTGACAAAATAACTTGTTGGTGGCTTGTAGATGCTGGTTAAATGGGTTGTAGCACCTGCAGTAAAAACAAGAATGATTTGTTTAGGTCAATAAACAAATATGAGATAACTTGTCTAAGCGAGTATATACAATTTAGAAATTTGCTTGCCATAGAAAAGACAATGGTTACCAAAAGAAATAGTCATTAATATTGAAATCGAGAAAATGCAAGCACAAAAACAAACAACAATACAAAAACGTAAATGAAATAATCAAACAAAAAATCAAAGAATCCAAGGAATTGTGGCTGTCAGAAAAATAAGCAAAAATGGAAATATTTGAAAAACAACATGACAGCTTCAACATATACAGCTAAATTAAATAAGCAGCTGACATATACAAATAAACAAAAATTGGTAAAAAACGCCAAAATATTAATTGAATGTGATGAGCAAATAAATAGATGGGAAGAATATATAAAAGAGCTATTTGAAGATGACGGAAGGCTGGAGAAATTAAAAAAGCACTAAAACGTTAAAAATATTTTAAAGTCATGGAACCGGATGAAATGAATATAGAAATATTAAGAATACTAACAAAGAACTAATAGAGAACGATAAGCTTGATGCAACATGTGTCAAATGTTCTCTTTCGAGTGAAACATGAACGTGTTTACAAAAAAACAAGACAATAGAATAACAGCAACAATATATATACAACTGGTATTTAGATAAGGTTTTGGTACTAGAGAGGCATTATTTACTATACAAACACTCATAGAATGGTTTCAAAATATCAACTGTGTCGTATTCATATGTATATTTAACTTTGAGAAATCCTTCGTCAAAATACATCACATAAGGCTGGTAAATACATTACGGAACACAGAAAGAGATGATTAGGATGTGAAAATCATTAAATCATATTAGAAATCCATAATACGAGCAGGCCAACAAAAATCGAAAGAGATGCCTATAAGAAGAGGAGTACGACAATTATGTGTACTATCCCTTTAAAATTTCAATATGTATTAAAAAAATATGTTTAAAGAGACATCAGGAGACATCAATAAAATCATGTCAATTAAAGGAGCACTAGTCAATAATCTCAAAATAATCTTTGACTTATTTATATAGACGATATATTGACGACTCTAAAATGATATTGCCGTATAGATGAGTTTCGTTCCGACTTTATTGTAAGATAGTTCATTAGATTACATGAAATCAACTTTAACTTGAGAATATCAGTCAGAAAGAACATAGCATGTAATTCTCTTTAAAAAGACAACCACATGCCATAATGGCAGTAAAATACTCCTGTTAGTGATTCCATAGTAAATCATGAGGAAAAACCGAGGGAAAAAAACCTCATAATACTATCCCGACATGGTAAGTATTTGTTCTTACAAACATAAATAATGTATGCTCGATATGTTACTGACTAACTAGTAGTGATATTTTTCTTATAATAATTTTCTCTTTTAATATGGATAACCAATTCCGTTGACTATATCTTGAACCATTCCGTTGAACCTTATGTTCATTTTCCTATGCACGCTTACATATTTGGATCTATCAATTTTTTTATTTTTAATATAACATTGATGTTCACTTGTTCTAACATTTAATAGCCTTGATGTTTCATCCAAATCAAACTGATCGCATATACAAGGTATTTTATAAATACAATTCTTATTTCGTTCTTGTTTAAGTAGCAAAAAAACCAAATTTGTTTAATTTATCAATGTTGGTATTTTGAGAACGATTTCCGAAGTAAAAATTAAAACGTCAATAAACTTATTTTAACCTTCAGTTGTGGCTTATTTATATAAAAATAGTAATTACTTTAATCTTCACCGTAAAGGAACGGAAGCTTGAGTACTTCGGACATGTCATGAGGCATACTAAGTACCGGATGCTACAGTTAATAGTCCAAGGAAGAATCGACAGTAGGAGGGGACCGGGAAGACGACGACACTCATGGATGCATAACCTGCGACAACGGTTCGGACTAACATCCACCGAACTGTTCAGAGGTGCCGTGACCTAAAGGGTGCCGTAAGTCAAAATAGCCTTGTTAATAGCCAACGTCCGAAACGGATAGGGCAAAGGAAGAAGAAGAAGTAATTAATTTAAAATTCTACAGGAAATAGCTTCAGAACTTCACTAAAAATCTTTGGATGCCTCATCATATCACTGGGTTTGGAAAGTAAGCTTGTGTTAGAGTAAAAGTATTAGAGCCATACTCCTTATATGTATAAGGATGCATGTCTAGGTGAGAAATACATATCATTACACTCCTTCTGGAAGAAAATTTCCATAGTGATTTTCAACCTCCGACAGGAGAAAAAACTTTGAGAACAAGAAGAATATTTACATGTTGTTGAATATATCCTTTTAAAATTAACTTTTACCCGTCGAAAAACTGTTGTCATATTTTTTTGTTTGTTTAAGAATCTGTTCCTTTGTTAGGAACAACAAGTTAAGTGTATGTCTATTACATGGTCATGTAGGGAGAACTTCCAATTAAATTTCTCTTTAATTAAACATTGAATAATGACAAAACATAAATTCAATTAATGGTTAAAAATTTATTAGATATCTATTTAAGTCTGATTTTAAAATTTAGTTGTTAAGTCTGTTTGTTTATATCGCTTTAGTCTGCGCACTTCACCACTGATGTCGAACATCTCACTCGCGAGCGCGTTGGGAAGCACACGTTAGGAACGCTGCCTTGAGGCACATTAGATTTAACTTCGAATAGCTCTGACCAGAAAGGCTGCACTACAGTATTCTTTGTGCTCCAGATCATTATGTATTTATTTTACCAAGCTGCTATTAACCATGTTTGCAACAGAAACCAAATTGATGTTGTAGGATTAAGTTTCCCTCTAAGGGGCTTGGATTGGCAACCTTTTTATGAGAAGTTTTTTAAATGCTTTAGAGATCATTGGTAGAAGACTTGTAGGCTTGTAGAATGTTAACGCATTGACACATTTTCCAGGTTTTAGTATTATAAGAATTTTCGCAACTTTGAAATATTTCTTAAAACTTCTCTAATATTTTCCAGTTATTAGGTTTTACCCAGGGACATTTTTGGGATTAGTTTCGTTCATTATTATATACCTAAGAGATTTCTCTATAAAAAAAATTTTGAATCGGCAAATCCATCTGATGAGGTGGTAATACAATCTTTGTATTTTGCTATCGTCCTCTGTTTGTACGTAGTAGTGGGGTTTAAAAATATTTTTTAAATATCTCGCAAAGGCCTTTGGCGTTTCCCTATTATTTATAGTCAAGATTCCAGAGTCGTCTCTTATGGTCGTATTTATTGAGGAGGTTGCTTGATTTTTCGTGTTCCAGCCCAAAGAAAATAAACTGTTACTTCTCTAGATGCTAGACTTTTCAGGTATGTTTTTATAGCTTTTTTATTTGTTGTAGTTCTGCATTTCTGCCATTTCTTGCGAAGTCTTTTTTTGGGATTTTTACTCTAACTGGGTTTTTATCTTTATATGTATTGTTACCCATAGATTGAGTTGCATATCAAGCAGCATCTTCGATTCTAAATGTAATGGTTTTCAGTTCCACTTTTATATTATATTATTTAATTATATTTAATTATATAGTTCCACTTTTATATTATATAGTTTAATTGTTTGGGCTAGTTTTTCATTAAAAACAAACTAATTTGTGTTTTTGTTGTACAGATGTTATTCTTATGATTTTTGCACTACCTCGGCGAAGTAGGTTAAGGGAATTGGAGGATGATCGAATAAACGATCAAAACTGGATTCTATTTTTAGATGTCTGGTACTGATAACCTTAGTAATAAAGAAGTCTATGGCATCTGGATTTTTTTAGGATATGATGGTCAGTATCTAGGTTCGTCTGTTGCTGTCGAGTTTAGGCTATTGTCAAAGATCGTGAGCCTTATTTATCTGCCTTTTGTTTTCGGGATCCTTATAATGTATTCCTGGCGTTAAAGTCTCCGCCACTTATAAATTTATTTCCAAGCGTTTGGATAGAGTTTTAATATTTATTTTTTTTCTTTAATTTAGGTGGGCAATACACTGCAAAAATTATTAGTGTGCCTGTACTACTTTCCAGTGCTAACGATATTATATATTTTTGTGTGGTATAGTGGCTTGTATATTTGTCTTCTTAAAACTTTCCAGTTCATAATGTTTTATAGAATTGCTTATTATAATTGTTGTTTTCCCATAGGCTGTATTATCTGGGTGGTTAGTGTGATAGATATTATAGTTGGTATAATTGGTATTTTTAGGTAATTTTTACTTGTAAAGTCTGTCTCTGCAACTAGTAAAATATCAATATTTGTATTATTGATAAACATTTTGATTTTTTGAGTATTTGAACCAATTCCGTTGGAATTTTATTCTACTATCTTCAATAGCTGTATCATCATTTCAATATTTTAGCTACAAGTGTTGTGATCGGGTGCATCATTGTTCCCATTTGTGTTTAAACATCTCTTATCATTACTTTCAACTCGGCGAGATCAGAGTGCTGGGTACTGACCAATCGATTTGGCTGGTTTATAATAGCAGCATGTATTTGATGAGATGTGGCTAGTTCGTAAATGGACCCTGGATTTGTAGGTTGTTGTGCTTCTGTTTATCTTTGTTAGAGTTTTGTCCCTAAGGTATGTATAATGTTGCAATTATTGATGAATTTTGCAGCTTCTGTAGTTTGCTACATGTTTTTCAGAACAATTTATGCATTTTATCATGTTATCTTTTATATTTGCTGGGCACTGAGTAGTCTGGTGTAATTCTGTGCATTTTACAAATCTAAAGCTGCTTTGACAAAAAATTTTTGTGTAACTGTATCTCTGGCAACGAGTGCATTGGGTTATAACACTTGTTATATACACGGGGGTTCGAATATTAATCTTAGGTTCATTAAGAATATTCTTTCGTATATCTTATTGTCTTTGCTCTTTAAATCCACAGTATACATAGGTAAGAGATCTTTTATTTTATAATAAAAACATATTTATTCGACTTCATATCCTAAAAGTTATATGCTATTTTTAATTTGGGTCTATCGAATGATGTATATTTTTCACTACAAACCTGAAGCTTTTTTTTTAATTTGGTTTTTACGTATAAAGCTCTGTTTTCTTTTCTAAAGGTATTTGGTGATTTTAGTATAAACCTCTCCGAATTTTGGTTATACTTCAACTTAGTCCGTTCCTAAGGCTTTTCTTATGTTCTGATCTGGACATAACTTTGTTAATAGCGTCGTTAGAGGATTGATATCTTCTACTTAATCTGTGAATATAGGAGGAAGCTTAGGCCCATTTGTATTCTCAGTAGTGGCATGAGTTCTATTATCTTCATCTTTATACCTAAGAACGCTAAATATATTTCCATCTATTTGTTTGGTAACCAGCCAGTAATCCTTTACTGTAGTTTCTTTGTTTTTTGATGTTTTCTTCCGAGATTGGCAATATTTTCGAGTTTGATAGTAAGCTTGAATGGGATGTTGTGTATCGCTGGTAGATGGAGTATCTGCTGAATGTATTATTGTTTGATGTGTTCATCTAATATTGGTTGGAAGTTTGATGTAAATAACGTTGTTGGTAAGACATCGTGAAAGGAATTGAATGGATGTTTGTTGCTATTTGATATTAGTAAGGTGTCAGTGTTTGATTAATTATCAATTGTTCGTTTTGGTCGTAGCATATAGCGGGATATTCTTGCATAAGTTACATTACAGTATAATTGATCATATTTTCCATTAACTCGAATTAACATGTATAAGTTAAAAATTGTACTATTTTTATACTCACAGTAAGTCAGTCGGTTGAAGAACTAGTATTTATTTGGACAGTCTTTAACACTTTGTAATTACCCGGTAATTAGTAGCGACAGGCTGTGTTTTTATTCTAATTATTTATTGACAAAGCGTCGGCCTTAGTAATATATGATGAATTTTTCTGGGATTTTTTGGCCGATCGACAACTGTGCAAACGTAAAAGCAAAAATGTCATTTTTATTAGTAAATATCAGGGATTATTTACCATTTCATGTAAATTAATTTAAAAAAATCCGCTGTGCTATAACGCGTCACCGATATTGTACGTTTTCTACGATTGGTAAATACTGAATTATTTACAAAGCAGCATTTGTAACCAAATCCTCTATATTTTTTCGAAATGTATTGTTAATAACAGTTTTTTGTCAATGCTTATGATTATTTATCTAACATAAATGTACAAAACTGAATTAACATATACATTTACAAAATAAACAATTCAAAATTATTCAAATTATACAACAATATTTCACTATTTACACAATATTAATAAACAAATAAAGATAAATGGCTCATTATGTAAAAAATATAGGAACATGGTTACATACTGAATAATACGTCGCTTCTGGTGAATTTAAAATACATATAAAAATATATTTTTATAGTAGTTCGTGGGACAAAATAAGTGAATAAGTTTTAATTTATTTCTCAGAACTAGCCGACGTATAAAATGTATTTCGCATTGTTAATAATTATTAAAGTAATACCATTGTTTAAATGTAATACACTACATAATTTTATTTTCAATTGGTGTTAATTAGACATGTACTTACTTTTTACTTTATCATGTCCAGATATGTCATTCAGATAATTTCGGTCCAATATCGGGCTACATCGGTTTCTTATTTGTTAACGATCCACAAATCTTCGAAAACACACCGTTGGGGACAGTTTCTGGATCTAAGATGTTCTATATTTTGTTGTTTCCCCTAGTCTTAGTTTACATGATCTTGGTCTATTCTCCCTCATTTTGCCATATTTCATTTTACTGGAGCGACTCCCGTTCTTATCCTGTTCATTGCTTTTCACGTTTTAAAACTTAGCGATCGGCTGCTCCATTCAACTTGGGGAAGACAAAAATATTCAGGCGGCTAATCCTGTAATCTTCCAAGAAAACTTTTCCTGGATTTCAGTAGCTTTCACCGCGTTTGAGGTCTGCATAGAGCATGCCGCTCGTTCGCGACTTGTTTAATTTGCTCTATGTGCTGTGTTACATTTCAGTGGGATAAGGCATCTGCAAAAACCTTTGCTTTGTCTAGATTGGAGAAAGATTTTGTGTACCTAGTTTTCTGCATGTCTCATTTAGCGCAGTATCCACTTGTTTTGTATGGTCTGATCTGTTCTAAACGTGGCATGTATACTCAGCAGTTATAATGCCTGTGTCGTTATTCTTAAAACGCTAGGACATGCCCCCATTTATTTCTCGTTATCTTTATGAGTATGCTGTTCTTAGTTATTACTTCCCTCTTATTTTTATGCACTGTTCTCTGTAGCCGAGGGACAGGTCCAGAGTTAGTCCAAGGTATTCAGGTTGGTCTGCTTGTTCTAATGTTTTGCCATTACACGCAATTTTGAGGTTTCACTTGCTTTCTGTACGCGATGATTCAAGGCCCAGACTTAGGTTTCCGAACGAATAAATCCCAGGGAATTCTGCAGGTTGTGGGCAATCATTGTGTTTAAGGCAGTTTAAAGTTTCTTTTCTATTTTTTCAAAACTTTATCCTTGAGCACATATTGCAATATCGTTAGCATAGAGGAAATGTTTCGTATAAGTCAGCGTGGTTTAAATATATATATATATATATATATATATATATATATATATATATATATATATATATATATATATATATATATATATATATGTATGTATATATATATATATATATATATATATATATATATTTATGTTTTGTCTAGCCCCACAAAAATGGCGTCCACCGTCACGTTTGGAAAAGTGACACAACAGGGAAATAAGTCGTTAGTAGTTGTAGTTACTTGTATTTTCTGGGACCTTCTTTGTTGGTAACAAGGGTATTAGTTTAGATTTAGTATAGTTTAGGTGGTTTTATTTTTTATGAAATTTTGCAAGTAAAACTTAATCAAATATTGTTTTCTGTCATTGTCATATTTATGATACTTTAATGTCAGCCTAAATAAAAATTATATTTTTTTTTGTAAGGTTTAATTTTGCGATGTTTGTATATATATTTTTAAACCAACACTGTCTCCTCTTTTAAATAATGCTAATGCGAATCTTCACCGGTATTGATGAAACCCTTTTTAATAATTTGCAAGAGACGTTGTTGGAAGGTATCTCGAATAGTGGATGCGAGCATGCAAATTAGATCCTTATTTGCATTTTTAAAAGACGGTTGATTTGTCATTGGCGGCAGCTTGTCTTGATGGACTGTTTCTTTGTATACTTTTCGAAATTTATGTACTACCATTTAGTAATTCTTCTTTATGCTAAATACGCCCGTACACTAAGAGCTCAATCTTAAATTAAATTGTCAGCCAAAAAAGGAAAGTATTGAGATGAGTAGAAAAAGTGGTATGTACTTTAAGCATTCTTATAAATTTATTTAGATTTTAGATTATCGTAATATCGTATCCTGATCGTGATCCTGAAGCACTAACATAATTTTTGTAACATTAATACTAATGTAACATCTTGTATTTGGAACCAATTCCGACATTATTCTTACAGTTTGTATTTAGAATGTAGTTTTTGAAGCAAAGCTTCTATACTGGCGTTATATTACTTGTTTTCCCTACAGTAAAATATTGAGGCGAGCGTCACAGAACTAGCGCCACGAAATGGCATCGTCACGAGTAGCGTCATAGAGTAGCTGTTCTTGACATCGACTCACTATTCTCAATAAATTCGTTTCTAGTTATCACGCATTTACTCTAAGCAAGTTTAAATGAAAAACTGCATAAAAAGTAACTAACGAGATATAGAAATTAAATGAGAAGTAAAAAATTTAAAGAATATCTTTCGCTAACAATTTCGATTTTTAACGATTGTCAAAATTTAATCAAAGTCGTAAATTTCATTCGAACAATAACAACATTAAATCATCTGTTTAAATTCTTATATTAAATATTGGTTTAAAATAATTTCATATAAATATAATTATTATCTCTATACATATTATTTATTTGATATAATAATTAAAGTTACTATGGAAGGATATTTATTTATATTTTATTATTATTATTTGATCTGAATTTGACAAGGTAAATTTGTAAAGTAAACAACGTACCTATTATATGTGGCAGCATGGACAAAGAAGAGCATGTCGCCAATTTCGATGTAATTAAAAGGTGCAAATGTTCCAAAATAATATTGTTACGGTGACGTGTTTAACGTGTCAAGCAGTTCTCAATTCATCTTGTGCTTTAGGGGAACTGGATTGATAGTTGTTGGAAAAAATAATTTGGTGAAATGCTGTGCTTCAGAAAGTGAGGTTATATCATAACAAAACTTTAATGAAAACATCAGGATGCTTCTGTGAAACAATAATTACTTAAAAGTAAGGACGATCTTATTTCCGAATTAAAAGCTAAAGAGTATGTTATATTAGCAACTGTTAGATTATTATTAAAAGAAAATATATCTTTATCAAACATGAACTTTGGCAACGTTGCAAATAAATGTTACAGTTCTGTGGTTACCACGCCAAAACTGCAGACACAGAACGATGCTATCAGGCAGATGTCAACTGACGAATCCCAATCAAAACAAAAACCAAACATAAACCAAACAAATCAACAAAATACAGACATTAACAACAGAACTTAAACGCTGGTATTTAGCAGCAATACCAGCAGCAGCATCCAATGATATACCGCAAGTTTATGGTTAAAAATAATGAAAAAAACAAGGATTTTCAGTCAGTTCCTAAGTGTGTATCCCTTTATGCAACTAGACTTGCTCCGAATACGGCCATCGCGGACTTGAAGCGACTTACGCAAGTGATCTATATACCAATGTTTTTAGTGACGATTTTGGTATCATCCTACTAACTTAAATATGGCTTAAGATGGAATCTCCAATGAAGAACTTTTTGATAATCGCTACATAGTATTCCGCAAGGATAGGGATAGTGGCAAGACTTTGGGTGGTGGAGTAATGGTGTCATTAAAAAAAATTATTGTAGAAAGTAATGTCAAATGTAAATCCATCAATGTCATCTTCTACTGTATTGGTACTGAAAAGGGAGCGATGCAGAGGTTTTGCATCATTTGGTATTAGGTGCATTAAAGATCAAGCTTAGGCACAGAAAGTAGCTTGACTGTGAGCCAAAGAGAAATCAAGTGGTTACTTACTAATTGCATTGCAACGGGCCGTCCTTTTTAAAGTTTCTTGTGAAGATCTACTTCAAATTTACTTTGTCAAAATCAGTTTTCATAAAAATACTCGGTGGTTTATCCTTTCTGATTTCAATTTCTCTTGTTTTAAGCCAGCTTAGCTTACTGTGTTCTGTGTCTGATTTACGATTTGTAATCATAGTTTCTAACTTCTTTATTCCAACTAAGTTTCCTCCATAGGCGTAGCGTCAGGGGTTTAGTTTGTTACAGGTTATTTTATAGAAAAATTAAAGCAATAACTGCCATTACTTCTTAACCTAAATGCCTTAACAAGTTATTGTCAATAACGTTAATGTTCGTATGTTGCCAAATATTCGATTTACAATCATTAAAACGCTGGCAAGTGGCGCTTGGTCTACTGATGCAAAACTTATACACAAAATTATTCGCTTGGTCTAGTTATGCAAAATTCAAAATCCAGAATAAGAAGAAATGCACTTGATCTTTTTAAATATATTTGGTTAATTGTTACTAACAGATTAATGGGTTTATTCTGTAGATAGTTTATGCTATTTTCCAGCAGAAAGCGCCATAATCTATAATTTAAGAAAATGGCGCTTGGTCAAGTAATGCATAATACCGTCCAGTTGTGAAAAGAGCAACTTGTTTAAAACATTTATAAATCTAAATAATTTAAATCAATATAATACAATTTTAAATTGTAAATATAAACTGCTGTATCTTATACTTTCAAACACATCCATAACCAATCTGAATAACTCTGGGTCTTCTTTGGTTTCTGAAGATAATTACCACCCGCACTAGAATAATTGCTACTTTAATTGAAAGATAATTTATATATTATGAGTAGTATACAACAGTCTTATAGTTATGATTATGCTAGGGGAGACTTTAATCTTTTGTAACAATTAATAAGGGATACTGACTGATCAAATAAGTATAATTGTATAACTGCTACAGATTTTAATAATATCCAGTAATTCTTCTTAAGAATAAGAAGATTAATAATTTTTATCCAGTAATTCTTCTTAAGATTATACTTTCTGTTATTCTTTGTGTCTCTTCTACTCTATTAGTCAGGCACATTACCTCTGCTATATAGGTTATGACAGGTGTGATTGCTGCTTGGTTAATTGGTGAATGGTTAAAAATATTTTATATTGAAGTGGAAACTTTTGTTGTGATAACGAACGTTTTCAGTGTTGGCAGGTCATCTACAGTAAATTTTGTTTCCTTCTGCCTGTGTAACCCCATCACCAAGCAGGGGGTGTATTTCAATTTAATATTACAATCTTAAAAGTATTAAAATAAACGACATAATATTGATGTCTACAAATTTAACTGTTCGGGAACAATATGTCCCTACTCAAAACACCACTCACATGAGTTTTGGACTGTAAAAACCAGTGAACTCAAGTTGCTTTTAAACCATACATGTAGTTCTATGAAATTTGTTAGTTTTGCTTTAGTTTCTTTTTGTCTGTTGCATAAATTACTAGGCATGTCACTATGATATTTTTTTCTCTTTTTGTTTCTCCATTCATTCCATGTTATTTTGGATATCCTTTCGTTGTTGTCAAATTCTTTTTTTTTTCTTTTTGTACTCTTTTGTAGTTTTTTTTGTAGTACTAGGTTTTCTTGTTCTAGCACATTAACTTCTGTTTGGATTTCTTTTTGCTCCTTTCGAATTTCTTTGAGACTATTTTTTATATGGCTCATCTCTGTTTTTATGTCCTGTATAAATTTTAATATTTTATCTAGTTTTCCTGTAATATACTATTTTTGCGTTGTTCTTGCTGTCCTGCTTTTCCCAAATACTTCGTCTACTTGGCTTATACTTCTTCTTTTACCAGCATCAACAGTTGAGTCGCTTTCCATTTTTTATCTATTTACCTGTTGTTTGTTCTTGTTATTCACTGTTAGATGTATCACCGTGAAAACACTTGCGCAAAGTCGTTCCATGGAAGAGTTGAGTTCTTGTCGGTGTTACTAACAACTCCTTATTGCTGTTGTTAATTTTACAAGTTATTATTTTAATTTTAAATTTTATATTGATTTGTTTCTTAATTTTTCAAAGAAAATATAACAACCGGCAACACCGAACTCAATTTGGCCAAGACTCTTTTTCTTATTTGTTGTCAAATAACTAGAATATTTAATAGTCGCTGTTTTTAATAAAACGGTGAAAAGATGCAGAAAGGATATGGAGAAAACATGACTGAGAAAATGGGAAATAGTGGCTCAGGACTGACAGATATGGAAGGCAATAGTAAACAATACAATAGTTAAAAAGTTTTAATACAATAAATTGTTACTAAAACTTACTTATAGGACACTTTTTGCCACTTTTATTAAAGTATAGTTTAACATTGGTTTCTTATTACTTCTTCAGAACATCGGGATAAAACAGGATAAAATTTATCACACATTTACTTCACACAACTTGCTCGTATTATATAACATACATTGATTTTTAATTTTTCTACATAACTAACCTTTTTTATAGTAAAATTCTTTTCGAACATTACAAAAAATAGTTTATAATACTCTATTAGCCAAAAAATGTCATTAAAAATATAACAACTTATCTCACCATTAATAAATTTTCGTAGAGCAACTACGAATGCCGACCTATTTAAAATAATAAATCACACGAAAGTCAACACTGCACATTTATCTTACATCTAAAATCAAACTTGTTAATTTCAGTTCAGTCAGGAAACGCTTTTTTCATGCAACGGTCGGTCGTGAAAATCGATCTTTTCCGTCAGTGGCATGTTCCGCGTTGTTTAGAAAAAAAATATCCTTTATTTTCCATTATCATAAGATGCAGCTAATTGAACGTAGTCGCTTAAAGCACTATAATTTTAGCTCATTTATAAAGTATAATAATAGAGTTATTTTATTTTTGTAAAAGGTAAGAATTTTGAATATGTTTTTACGTTATAGGTTAATTATGTGTTGCCAATGCCAAAGGGAAGTTTAAGAAATGTACGCAGCAACACCATTACTACACTACAATAGTGGGGAAAAAAAAGAAGAAACAAATATCAATCAATTTGTCTGAAGTATCTCATACAGTTGTGGGATCAATTAAAATATTAATTTAAAATGTTGCATAAAGGTTATTGAAGATGGATTGTATAAACTTGCTAACAAATTTAAATTTGTTTTAATAAAGCGAATAGTGTTCATGAGATATCATAGAATATAATGAAAATTATCACGATGTATGTCTATTACGCTAAAGATGATTCATATTTATTTAAAAAAAAAACATAAAAAAGTATTGACAACAACTAAAAAGTATGTTTTCAAAAAATTATAAAAAATTTACTGTGAATTGGTTAACCACGAAACAAAAAAGAGTTAGTGAATATGTTTTTACAAAGACATATGGTAGATATGGTACCTTTTGATTTATTATATCACTATCTAACTTTTATATTTTTTCCAGGTACAAGTTTATAGTCAGAAACCATAAAAGCATGCATACACACTGTATCCAACAATACAAAAATAATAAACTTATTCGGAACTACAAAAAACTACGATCTATATTACCATTGACCAAAATAACTAGCAGACTTATAGACTAGGCGGCATCTGTAGAAATTCAGACCATAATGGACATTTTCCATAGGAAGCTATGTTTTTGCTGGAATCCCTTTAGGATGTGCTCAATATCGATAATCACGATATGCGCCAGTCGCAAACCCTGTGCTAAATTTTTTATTTAACAAAATCTGAAAACAATTGAAAATTTCTCATTTTTTTGCTCCTATTTTCGTTTATAATTCGGAAAATATTGATCCTAGAGAAACAATTATAACAAGTTAAAAGTTTCGTTATTCAATTTTACACAATATATCGTTAGCTAGAAATTGAAAATTTAAAGTTTATTGTTGAAAAAATAGCAATATTTGGAAAAAAAAAGTACAAAAAAATTAAGTTAATCCTTTAAATGTTTTCGACTTTCTAAACTTGACTTACAAGCTCCATATTCCGCCTAAAATAACTTTTTAATATGTTTAAAATGTGTGCTAAATTTTGCTAAGATCGGTCGGATAGGTTTTGCATAATAATTTTGCAATCCAGCCTACTGGAAAAAAATCGCAAATTTTCAAATTTACAGTAGGTCCTAAATAAGGCTCTCAGATAGTTACAAATTTTTTTACATATATAGGAAGGCTCAATCTTTCAAAAACTTTTTGTAAAATTCAAATCGGTTCACTAGGAGAGCCTAAAATTTTTTTTAGTTTTAAACATTTTTTAGGCTTATAAACAAATTGAATAACTTTACGAGCTTTAAACATATCAATTTCAAAATGTATACACTTAAAGAACATTAAAAGACGCTTCTTTAAAAAAAACGATACATTCGGCTTACTGGTTGCCGAAATATTGAAGGTCAAGGTCAGACCTGAAGATTCTTGTCCTTCCAAAAAAGAAAAAGACTTTAAAAAAAATTATTGAAGATTGAGTCAATCTTCAATAATTCAATCAATATTTATGAAAAAAAAATTTTTTATCGTTCGCCTTTGTTTTAACAATTTAAATTATATATTAACAATTTATAAATACATATTTGTTTACTAAAAGTAACAATTTACTTCAATGTATAAATTGCAAGCTCAAAAAAATGCATGAAGAAAAAATGCAATTACTTGTTTAACATACAATTGTTTATTGCAAATTTCCCAATTTTGCTATTAAAAATGGTATTTGAAAATATGATATTTGAAATCCTTGTCGCCCGAGACATCGATTTAAAAAAGAAAGAGCAAAATTGGTTAACAAGAAGCCGAGATTATGCAATTTTTAGCCCGCGCTATAATTTTGAATTCGTCGATTCACATTTCGAGTGAATGTCCCCCACCACCACCTCTCATGCATTCGGAGCGACATTTTACGCAAAAACGGTTTTTTATTTGTCTTTTTTATGGATTTTGCCATAAAGCGCATTACGCAAAACTTTTCATATAAAAAGTACTTGACAAGACGAGGGTATTTGTTTAAAAACGAGCCCTCTATCACTTATGGTTACACGGCAAATGTATGCCAACTTTGACCTTCAATATCTCGGCAACCAGTAAGCCGAATGTATCATTTTTTTTTAAGAAGCGTCTTTTAATGTTCTTTAAGTGTATAAATTTTGAAATTGATATGTTTAAAGCTCGTAAAGTTATTCAATTTTTTTCTAAGCCTAATATATATATAAAAATGTTTAAAACATTTTAAAAAATTTCTAGGCTCTCCTAGTGAACCGATTTAAATTTTACAAAAAGCGTTTGAAAGTTTGAGCCTTCTTTTATGTGTAAAAAAATATGCAACTATCTGAGGGCCTTATTTAGGGCCTACTATAAATTTGAAAATTTGCAATTTTTTTCCAGTAGGCTGGATTGCAAAATTATTATGCAAAACCTATCCGACCGATCTTAACAAAATTTAGCACACATTTTAAACATATTAAAAAGTTTTTCTAGGCGGAATATGGAGCTTGTAAGTCAAGTTTAGAAAGTCGAAAACATTTAAAGGATTAACTTCATTTTTTTGTACTTTTTTTTCCAAATATTGCTATTTTTTCAACAATAAACATTAAATTTTCAATTTCTAGCTAACGAAATATTGTGTAAAATTGAATAACGAAACTTTTAACTTATAATTTTTTCTCTAGGATCAATATTTTCCGAATTATAAACGAAAATAGGAGCAAAAAAATGAGAAATTTTCAATTGTTTTCAGATTTGTTAAATAAAAAATTTAGCACAGGGTTTGCTACTGGCGCATATCGTGATTATCGATATTAGGCACATCCTGAAGGGATTCCAGCAAAAACATAGCTTCCTATGGAAAATGTCCAATCCAAAACAGATCCCGCCTAGACTATTATGGTAGAAAGAAGTTTTATAAACTAGTATTTGGATACCAGATCTTTTCTACACCAATTTTTCTTCGTCAGAGGATTAAAACAAGGAAACCCCATATCAACAGACCTATTTATATTAATGTTGAAAATATAATTTGGTTAACTAATATTCATACTAATAGGATGATTAGACAACAGACACTAATGCAATTGTTTATCAAATGATCTGAGAGTGGTCTCAGATAGGTTTTTATTTCCAAACATTTTATTTAACACTTTAACCGCCATGTTTACCATATATTATGCCCACATAGATGTTCCACTTTCAAATCCATGTGTATGTGAGACGATTATAATAAGCAATAATTTAAATGGATGTATTTATCAGCATGGCGTAGAAGGTCGTATCATTATAAATGTCTTGTGAAAATTTTCCCTTGTGTACAAAATATTATTATTTGTAAAGAATTTGTTAATTTCTTCGATAACGAGTGAATTTACATATGATACCGTTATTTTTACTCATCATCATCATTGGCTCTGCAACATATAGTGTGTTGGCCTGTTCTAGGATCAGTTTCCAATCCTTTCTATCATTAGCCTTTTTTTTCCAATTTCATACTCTTAACACTTATAAGTCGTCTTCTGTCTGGTTCTTAAATCTTGCTCTGGACCTGCCTCTTCTTACTCCATCCGGTGATTGGTTATAAATGTGTTTCGACGGCTTTATCTGGCTTTTTAACTCTAAGTGGCCCAACCACCACAGCCTGTTTATTTTGATAGACCTACCAATACTAGGTTCACTATAAAGGTGGTAAAGCTCAAAATTATAACGCCTACGCCATAATCTGTTTTCATGCACGCCTTTATAAATATGTCAGAATTTTATATTCAAAACAGCCTAAGCGTTCTTCGTCGCATTTTGTCATCGTCCACGTTTCTGACGCGTAAGTAAAGACGGGCTTCATGAGTTCTGTATATCAATATTTTTGTTTTTTTTGTGACAATTTTTGATGTTGAAAGTTTCTTTTAATCCATAGTATGCTAATTATGAATGTTCTTGGGAAAAACACTTTTTTAAAAACTGAACTTCACAATTAAAACTTTTATTTCGACTTACAAAGATTTTAGTAACAACAATAATAATTTAAATCAGACTTTTAATTAATCAGACTATAATTTTAAATCAGACTGAAAAATATTGATTTTAACATGGTGTTTTTATAATTTATTAATTGCTGATCTTGCTGTTCAATACGTCGCAATTTAGTCCAGAATGTTCAAGCGGTAGCCCCGTGTTGGAATCCACGTGGTGGAACTTACTGGATGGTAGCGGTCATTGTACTGTAACTACTCCATCCCCTGAAGAAGTTTTGTGAGGGACGAACAGAACTGTTGAGTTGGCCTCTTCTGGAGTTTCGTCGCTAGAGTTGGGTTTTTTTGTTATTTGTTTTATACCTGTAACATATATAGAGGCAGATTATTGTAATAAAGATATATAAAGGAGTCATCCAAAAATGGTTATGGCTATGGTTCCATAATTTCGGATTAATTGTCTCTAGATGTTCATCTTCCTTAGAGAATTGATGATTCAAATCCTTAATGATTTGAATTTAATCGCTGTTTGAATATCTATGGTCCTTATTTTGGGAAGCATTAGCGGTTGCTCTGGGATGGTTGTCCTTGGTCCTAACTCTGGATTGGGGTTTTGAATTTGTATCTGGGCGGAAGATTGATGAGATAAGTTTGGACGGATAAGTTAAGATTAATAAGATAGGACAAGAAAATGAAGGATAAATATAATACACGAAAAAGGTAATGGCTAAGTCCATTTTGAACTGCTGTGGTCTTTGCGTCGTACTGGTTTCAATTCTATCAAATTCTTCTTTTATTGGTAGTAGTTTGAAAAAGTATATGAAATCGTGTGTACTAGTATGAATCTTTGCTTGTCCCAGGTTGAGGGGAATTAATCCTGGGTTGTCTTTCAGGTCCTTGATCTTCTCTTCTTCTCTCATCGTCAGGGTGATCCTGTGCGGACGGTTTAGAATTAGTTTTTGATTTAGGTTGATGTTTTATGTTTTTCTTGTGAACTGTAGTTTTTGATGTTTTTACAGTCACTTCGTTATTTCTTTTTATATGTTTTGCGGAATATCGCGGAAGTAATTTATTTCTGGTAACTGTTTTTCGTGTATAGATTTTTGTGCTTGGTTTATACGTAATAGGGTCTTGTCTCGATTTATTTCTATTTTCAATGACTTTATTTTTATTCTCTTGTATTTGCTGGTTTACTTCCTTGTATAATTCCTTTGTTATCTCTCTATGATTTTGGATATAATTGTTCAGTACTACTTTCTGTATGTCAACGTCAAAGGGATCTTTTGTGTCAATATGTCCGTTTAATATGTCGATGGGTCTTAACTTCGTTGCTGAATGTATGGAATTATTGTACCCAATTATAGCGTATAGCATTTGTTCTTTAATCGAGAGCTTTGCTTTGGTGTTCCTTAGGATTCGAAGATGTTCGATTAACGTAGAATGAAATCTCTCAATCATCCCGTTGGATTGCGGATTCTCTGGTGTTGTATAGTGGATTGAGATTTTATGAGAGTCTACAAATTCTTGTATTACTCCATTTTTAAATTCCGTACCATTATCGGCTACTATCATTGTTGGGAGTCCATGATGTGTTATAAAAATCAGTAGGGCGTTGAGTACATTGATTGCATTTCCTCCATTTATTGGGTAGGCTTGCCCATATTTCGAAAATGCGTCTATTATGGTTAGAAACTTCTGTCCATCTGCCTGGAATAAATCAATGTGAACTATTTCCAGTGGTTTAGTGGGAGTTGGTGTAACCATAAATTTTGGTTTGGGAGGAAGTCTGTCGTATTTATTTTCTTGACATATATCGCAAAAGTTTATGATATCTTCTATGTCCTTCTTCATATTAGGCCAGTAATATCGTTTCCTTATTTGACTTTCTGTTTCAGCTATTCCTCTATGGTTCGTTTTTCCTTCGTGATAGTTTTTTATAATCTCTTTTTGTTGTTCTTCTAGGTTAACATCTTCCAATAAAAGATTGCACTTTACTAAGTCATATGCGTTGTGTTTGAAAGTTTTCCTGATAATTTCGCAAATTTCTGCAAAAACTTCTTCTTCTGCTTCAAATAAAATTGCATACTTCTTTTTCGGGTTGAGGTGTTCCTTAAAAATTTTTATGGTGTCAGCTTTTAACTGATCTTTCGACAGCTGGATATGATAACGTCTTTTATTCGGAAAGGTTTGTATAATTGCTGGAGGTCGTGGATTGTAGTTGACGATTCTGACTATAATTTGGTTATTGTAGAAGTTAAGTGGTTTTTTCGAAATAGGTATACCAAGAATTGGATTTTCTACTGCTGTATGTATTGTTTCATTTCCGTCTTCGTCCAAGTTTTGATCTTCGTTTTCAACAGTATCTTCTGGGATGTTTTCTGGAATTAATTCTGTTGCTTTTTCTTCTACAATCTCGTCGATTATTCGATCTGCATCTGGATTATTAGTCGTTGACCATCCATCGTCTTCCATGTCTACTAAATCATCAAAGACTTCCTTAATTTGTGAATCGATGTCCTTAGTTTCCTTTGTGTGCATTTCGATTCGAGACAGTGCGTCCGCATTTGTATTAGCTTTGCCTTTTTTGTAAATTACTTCGTAGTCAAATTCTTCTAATTTTAATCTCCAACGTACTAGTTTGGAGTTGGGTTCCTTTAGGGAGAATAGATATTGCAAAGGACGGTGGTCTGAAAGTATTTTAAATTTTCTTCCAAATAGGTAAGGTCGAAAATACTTAGTTGCCCACACCATTGCTAACATTTCCTTTTCAATTGTGGAGTACTTGGTTTCGGTTTCATTTAGTGTCCTGGAAGCAAAGGCAATTGGTTTATCACTGCCAACTGGTCCTTGGGAAAGTACTGCACCGATAGCGAAGTTACTGGCATCTGTTGTGAGGTTAAACGGTTTGGAAAAATCTGGATATTGCAATAATGGCTCATTCATTAATAATTTTCTGCACGTTTCAAAGCATTCTAAGAATTCGGGTGTATGTTCGATCTTTGCATCCTTTTTTAAGCATTTTGTTAGAGGTTTTGTGATTTTTGCGAAGTCTCGAATAAACTTCCTGTAATATCCCAGCAGTCCAAGAAATCCTCTTATTTCTTTCGCTGTTTTCGGTATTGGATATTTTTCTATTGCTTCAATTTTCGCTGGATTCGGTTTTATGCCTTCTTGTGTGACTACGTGTCCTAGAAAATTAACTTGTTTTTTTAAGAATTCGCATTTGTCGACTTGGATTTTTAGTCGGGCTTCTCTTAGTCGTTGAAATACTTTTGTGAGATTTACTATGTGTTCCTGTAGTGATGTTGAATATACTATTACGTCGTCCATATAGACGAGGCATATTTCTCCTTGAAGTCCCTTCAATACGTTGTCCATCATACGTTGGAACGTGGACGGAGCGTTCTTAAGTCCAAAAGGCATTCTTAAATATTCATAGTGTCCATTTTCCACATTAAATGCTGTTTTGGGAATGTCTTCTTCAGCCATCTCGATTTGGTGAAATCCGCTTGCTAAGTCGAGGGTCGTAAAATATTGACATCTTCCCAATTTGTCCAAAATATCGCTAATGTGAGGGATTCTGTATCGGTCGTCAATTGTTTTCTCGTTGACCTTTCTATAATCTACTACTATCCTCCACTTTATTTTACCGGATGAATCGGGTTTCTTTGCCACGACCCAAATGGGCGAGGACCATGGCGATTGACTTGGTCGAATGATCCCTTGCTCTAACATTGAAGAGATTTGTTTCTTTACTTCTTCCTTGTGTACATACGGATACCGGTATGATTTCGTATATACAGGCTCTTCATCCTTGGTTCTGATGTGGTGTTTAACTTCGTTAGTAAAGCTGAGAGGAGTGTCTGGTTGGTGAAATATATCGGAGAATTTTCGACATAGGTGGCGAACTTGTTCCTCTTCTTCTTCGTTAAGATGTTCGGTTTTAATTAAGTCGTCGATATCTTGTCTGTAGTCTGGTCCGGAGGTTGTTTCCATGGAATATATATGGAAATCTTGAATGTCTATTTTATTGCTTTCGAGTGGTTCCATAAGAGAAAGATGAATGGGTTCTGACGTGAAGTTGGCAATTTCGGTCCAGGCGAGGTGGTTCTCGGCGTTAGTAAGGGCTTCTCGTACTACGACGCCTTGTACTTTTTGGGTAGGAATAATGATGGTTTCTTTTTCTTCTTTGACAGGAATTTTTACTTGGCTAATAGAATTTGCTTCCAAATGAATGGAATAAAATTGTGTTTTATTTGTTTCGTAATATTTAATGGGGATTGTAGAATCTTTTGTAACTAGAAGCGATTTAGGGAAGTTTAATTGGGCTTCGAAGAGTTTTAGATTGTCGAGGCCAATAAGACCATCGAAAGTTTTGTGAAACTTAAAGAGGTAGAATTTCATTTTGCTGTCAGAATTAAATTCTGAAAATGAAGGAATTTCGGCACAATATTTTTGGGAATAGTTTTGAAAAATTGATGTGACGACAAAGGGTTCATGTTTTATGTAACTTGGAAAATATGAAGAGGCTATTTCTGGATTAAGAAATGACTTTGTGGATCCTGTATCGATTAAAAGTCGTAAAGAAGGCTTAGAGATTTCGATGTAGGGTAGCTCCTTCTTGTCGGGAAATGAATGAAGTTCAATTACGTTCCGATTGCTTCTGGTGGGTCCTCTCGAAAATTTATGTTTTCTTCGTACTCGGTTGGTTGATTTTCATATGTATCTTGTAGAAAATTGTCGTAATCAGGTTCGTAGTAATCATTGTAGTTGGCATTCTCTTCTTGCTCATCTCCATGGCATTGTATATTGTAAAGTTCTTCTACGGTGAATTTTGGCTGTGCTCGGTAATTTGGTGTAAAATTTTGACGGCCTCTGGTTGTGGTTTCTGATATTCCACTCATAGGTGTTGGTCTAGACTGTTTTGACTGTCCGGGTTTGGGTGCCCATACATTTGACTGGTTTTGGGTCCTGAATGCTGGAGGGTTTGAATTTTGTCTAAATTGATCGAAGTTTTGTTGCCGATGTGGTTGCTGAAACTGATTCTGCGGATAGAATTGTCTCATTGGTTGCTGCCATCGTGAAGGTGCAAAATTTGTCTGTTGGTACAATGGTTTCTGGATTTGTGCAGGCATCTGCTGTCTCTGAGGTCGGCGTTCTTGATAATTTTCGCTTCTTCCTGATGTTGAAGGTTGACTTATTTGATTTTTTTAAAGATATCGAACATTATTTTCTTCCTGTACGTACTGTATTGCCGTGGCTAAACTTCCTGGTCTCATTGCTCTGATAACAGAGCCCATTGGTTCTCGTAGGCCTGCTAAGAATGTTGTAAGAGCTTGTTGACGGAAAAATTCTTGTTTGCTCCTTTTAATATCGGCATTTATGGTATGTAATTCTAGGTAATTATTAATACAGCTTAAAAGTCCCATGATTTTTTCGTAAAAATGCATAATAGATTCTGTTGAGCCTTGTCTTAAATTTACTAGATCCCTTGTAAGCGAATTTTCGTCTCTCTGGTCTCCAAAATTTTGAATTAATGCGTTTTTTATTTCGTCCCAACTTTCGCATCCATATACGGATATAACTTCCTTGGCTCTACCTGTTAATTTACTGATAATACCATGAAGCAAAAATTTGTTTTGTATATTCGCTGCATTAAGTCTGTCATAATAATGGTTTAGAAGTATTGTAGAAACTTTAATAAATTCATGTAATTCATTTGGATTTCCGTCAAAATTTGGAAGAATGCATAAATTTTTAACGTCAAATTGTGGAACTGCCATATTTTAAAAATTTTCAATATAATATATAGTCAATAGTCAAATTGGTATAGTAATTTTCAATAATCAATATATAAATATATAAATCTTAATCTACTTTATTTTCTATCTATTAATCTCTATGTTTATTAATATATAGTATTTATTAAGCTATTCAATTTTGTCTAAATCTGACTCTAAAGTCAATCTAAGGACTTAGAGGAGATATTTTTAAATTACTTTAATCTTTGTTAATCTATTCAAATCTTTGTTTTATTTATCTTCTAATTTAGCTCTGATTCAATCTAAGGACTCAGAGGAGTCTGATTTATTAAGAATTCTTTCAAAATCTAATCTTCTTAATTCTAAGTAATAATAAAATCGCTTACAGGATAAAGACGATGCCGATGTGCATTCCTTTGCTCCTGAAGGCTTCTTCTAACTTCTAATTCTCTGATTCCCTAGGGTGAACTCTGCAGACGGTTTCCCTGGGGCTGGTTCTTGGAACAGTGGACAAACACTTAAAAGTGACGAGGATCTGTAAAGACTCTTCCACTTCCGTACTGACTCTGCGCCAATTATGAATGTTCTTGGGAAAAACACTTTTTTAAAAACTGAACTTCACAATTAAAACTTTTATTTCGACTTACAAAGATTTTAGTAGCAACAACAATAAATTAAATCAGACTTTTAATTAATCAGACTATAATTTTAAATCAGACTGAAAAATATTGATTTTAACATGGTGTTTTTATAATTTATTAATTGCTGATCTTGCTGTTCAATACGTCGCAATTTAGTCCAGAATGTTCAAGCGGTAGCCCCGTGTTGGAATCCACGTGGTGGAACTTACTGGATGGTAGCGGTCATTGTACTGTAACTTGCTATATTGGCTAGATATATACGTATAGTAATTTCTGCAGTTAGTGTATTACTTTGGTTGATTTGTGAGCCTAGATATATAAACTCTCTTACTCCTTCAAAAGTATATGTTCCAACCATTTGATCTTTAAATTTTGCTACTTGTTTATTATTTTTCACCTTCATATACTTAGTTTTACTAGTAATATCGTGTAGGCCCATTTATTTTGCTGCTGCTTCCAGTGTCGTAAAAAATTGGACTAGGTCCATCTTTTTTCTTGCTAGAAAACTGAATTTCTACAGAATTGGAGGTATTTCTTTGAATTAGTTTCAATCTTACTTAAGGAATAGAAAACAACTAGTTCGAACAAATGATACTGACTCTAATCACAAAGACATTGTAAGTGGAGTACCACAAGGTTCAGTATTGGATCCTCTACTCTTTCTTATCTTTATACATGGCATCACTAACTTAAAAATCAATGAAAAACTTTTTCTTTTTGCTGATGATAAAAGTATCACCTGGAGGAACTTTAATATTGCAACGCTTCATGCAACTATAACTTCTGATCTGCTTAAAATAAAAACCTAAACCGACTCTAATTTACTTTCTTTATCCTTCTTCGCGTGGCTATCAGAATTATCCGACGCTGGCGATCTCCATTGCGAATGCTTCTCGATCTTCTGCAATATGGAATAATTGTCCCGCATTTGATATCCGAGTCCATTCTCGAATGTTCCCCAACCAAGAAACCCATTTCCTTCCTACACCTCTACGGCCCTCTATTTTGCCTTTAAGGATTGGTTGTAATATTTTATATCGACTTCGCCTTACTACATGTCCCAGATAAGACATTTTTTGTTGTTTAACAGTCTTTAGCAGTTCTCTATTTTTGTTGACGCTAATATGTTCGATAATGTCTTCCACTCCGGTTCGTCTACGAACTTCCTCGTTTCTTATTCTATTTCTTAAGCTTATTCCAAGCATTGATCTCTCCATATTTTGTTGTGTCCTTCTCAATTTTTCGGCTGATGTTTTTGTGAGAGTTAAGGTTTCTGCTCCGTATGTGAGAACTGGTAGACCGCACTAGTTAAAAGCTTTTCTTTTTAAATGGAATTTTCTCAACTTAGACTCCGTTTAATTGAAGCTTTGCATCGGGATGTAGGTTACGACTAAACACTAAAAATTTGGTTTTGTTTAAGTTTATTTTTATTTCCTCTTCTACCTCGTGAATACAATCAAGCAGAATTTGGAGACCTTCAATAATATCTAACAGAATTACTGTATCGTCTGCATATCTAATCACATTAAGCAGTTCCCTGTTGATTTGTATTCCATATGGTTGTCTCTCAAGTGCCTTTTTAATAACTGGTCCGAGTAAAGATTGAACAATGTTGGCGACAAAATGCAACCTTGTCTGACTCCTCGTTGTATGGAGATTTTATCGGTGTAGTTATCTCCAATTTTTACGATAGTAGTTTGATTCCAGTACAAATTTTTAATAACACCAATATCTTTGTCATCTATTCCGATATTTTTCAGTGTTTGCATTAATTTTACATACTGTACTTTATCGAATGCCTTTTCGAAATCCACGAAACATGCAACTACATATTTTAATTGGTCACGGTCACGGCATTTTTGTAATAGTTAAGCATGTTAAGCGTAAAAAGTGCCTCCCTGGTTCCCATAGCATTTCTAAAACCAGATTGGGTAACTTCGAGATCTTCTTCGCATTTGCGTGTAATTCTGTTGTGAAGTATTCCTAGGAAAATTTTAAGAGTGTGGCTCATTAGGATAGTTAATCGATATTGTGAGCCTTTGCTCGCATTGTGTTTTTTAGGTATTGCGACAAAGATGGATTTGAGCCAATATGTGGGAATCACTCCGGTGTTATAAATATTGAATTAAAAAGTCTTACTACTACTTTTATGTTATCATCCTCTATTAGGTTCAGCAACTCAGTTGGTGTACCATCTGGGCCACAAGCTTTTCTAATTTTAGCATTATTTATAGCGTGTTCTATTTTCTGGGCCATCAGTACAGTTTTGGTAGAATTCGGTAATATTAATCTTGTCATCTTCAAACAACTTTGATATATACAGCTCCCATTCTTTTTTAATTTCGTGCTCATTTACAATAATTTTGTTATTATTGTCAACGAGTACAGATGGAACTCTTTTTTTAAGTTACTCATTTCTTTTAGTTTTTTGTGCACATTAAATAGGTCGTGTTTAAATATTACATGCTCCATTTCGTCGCACCTTTCTCTCATCCATTTTCTTTTTCTAATTTGATGTCCTTTTTTATTCTTCTCTGTAGGTGTCTATATTCTATTTCATTAGATTTTATCAGTCGAGGTTGTTCGCTTAATTTCAAGATGTCGTCTCTCATCCATTTATTTTTCTTGATTAAATTTTTTCTATAATCATTGTTTCTGGATATTTCGTTAACTTGGTTTTTAAATTCACTCCATAGTTCTTCTGGATCTTCTAGTTGTTCTCCGATGTTTTTTATTCTATTGTTAAATTCTTTTTTAATGTTATATTTCATGTTTATATCGTCAAAGTTAAGTACATTGATTTTTGGTTTTGTCGCTGAATTCGTTTTAACCTTAGTTTAATATCTGCTACAAGTGGTTGATGATCAGATTCAATATCTGCCTCAGGAAATGTAGTGACTTTTTTGACGGCATTTCGGAAATGCTCATTTACAAGTATGTAGTCTATTTTCTAGTCTAGTCTATCTAGTCTATTTGATTTCTTGAGGACTCAGGTTATTGTCATCATCAAATAGGGCTTTCCAAGTGCATAGTCGTTGCTTGGGTAGTTTATACCAGGTGTTTGCAATGATCATATCGTTTTCTTTACAAAATTCATACAATCTCTGTCCTCGATCGTTAAGTTGTCCTAGGCCATAAGGACCTACAGTCTGACTTCGTCGACCTTCCCCAATTACTTACTTTATACGTAATTACTTTCTTTATACGTTAACAAAAAAGTAGCATTATCCTATAAAGAAGCTCTTCATCCCTTGCTTCTTAATAACAATCAATCAGATTAGTATCGTTCATTTTGTAAAATTTCATGCTGCATATTATTCTTGATTATACTGTACCTACCGTGGTTGACGCGCATATTTCTGTTTATTAGGACAGAAGTCTTTTGACAGCCTGCGCTTGACGGTGTATTGGTCAATCCAAAAATTCGTCACTTATATGAAGTTCTCTAAAAAGTTCTATTTTCTCTGCTGTGGCAGTCTCTACCACTTGTGGCATCTCAGCCGTAGGAGAGAGGAATTTTTTCCTGGACTCAATTGCTTCTCAAACTACTAAATTTTACACGATAACAATGGTTCTTACAAGCAGTCTATACTTCACGTGATATTTGTACAAGCTAACGAAGCCCATTGCCGTTTCTATCCGAGCCAATATGACCGCGATCTGTACACTTAATGAAGAGCTCGTGGATTTTCTAAGCGGCTATGACCTATAAAATATCTGCGCGTCAGGTCATTCAAAATTATTAAAATTTGTACAGTCGAAGGGCAAATTTGTACTTTGCGTATTAATAAGTCGTAGCCGTTTAGATAATCCATTACCACATATGGTGCATGACAAATAATTAACAATCAGGTACCAAGTGCAGTATACCTGGACGCAACTTAAAAAAAATACCGGCAAAATTAAAAAAAAAATCTTTACAATGCCATCATCTAGATACCCAGATACACCAATTGTACGCAAAAAAAAATTATGTAGCACACAGGACCCGGCACATTTTTGTTTTTTTTCAATTTCCAGCTGGCGTTTAGAGTGTTAATTATTATTTTGTCATGCGACTGCGAAGAATGGCTAACT